>NC_073694.1:60809342-61042505 GCF_029784165.1 Wyeomyia smithii
GTGCCTGAGAGTTGCGGTGCGTATCGTACGGTGTCATACGATGCAATCTCTGTTCTGTCCGGCATTATGCCTATCAGCATCGCCATCAAGGAGGACAGTGAGTGTTTCGACCAGGAGAGTATAAGAGTAAAGAGGGTGCATCACGCACAAAAGCCACTCTCCGACGGAATACTTAACCGTCGTTCCGGGTAGACCAGGGCAGGAGATTGGAGGGGTTTCAGTGGGATGTATCGACGAAAGCGCCATGAATATCAGTGAGTTCTCTTCTCAGGTGTCTGTTCGCAGATTTCCCCGCCACGTTAAAAAAACTGGTCGGTGTCATTTGATAGGTACTGGATCCTTCAATCCAACCACAGGCGGATCCAACACGCAATGAGAAATTTTTACTGCATCAATTTGAATCTTCATCACACTAATGGGGCCTGCAGCGTCCTTAGTAGAAGACTCACCTAAAAGCAACTAATCGTTGTTCTGGTCCAAGAACCATGGGTCAACGACACAAAGGTTCTTGATCTCGCTGACTCAAAAGGTAGGTTAAACTATTCTAATACTCAGCCTAAACCTAGGACTGCAATTCTGTAATCAAGCAGAGTAATCAAATACACTCCAGTTACAGAATTTATTCAACGTGACGGCGTTGCCATAATGGCGGAAGTCCCGACTATCAACAGGAAACAAAACATGGTCATCGCTACCATTTACTGGTCCTAGACACCGGGGAAGACTCGTGCGGTAAGAACTGCAAAGCAGTTAATAAGCCGTTCAAAATAAGATGCGATGCGAATACTCACCACACGATTTCGGACAGCCCCACTTTTACTAACGTCACAAGAAACGAGGTACTCGACCTTATTCTCTGCAGCGAGAAAGTCAAAAAATGGCAAGTCTCTGACGAACCGAGCTTATCAGATCACCGACACATCATTTGGATATCGAAGCTAATCCTTTGAAAAGTAATAAAAATAGGAACCCGAAGCAGGCATCGTTTAGGAATCACTTAGTTAACTCTCGGTAACTCCGCTAAATCCACATACTGTACGTGATCTTGAATGTAGGATCACTGCCAGCTGTCATCTGAAGAAGAGGTTTTGGTGTCGCAACGTACCCTGGTGGAACGACTAAAGACTAAGAGAATTTGCAGGATCAAGTTCTACGAGGACATATGAAGCCACATGTCTTTAGAAAGCGATGTCCAGAGATTTGGTCCCCGTGGTTCTGTGGTTAGTGATATTAGTCGGCTTGCTCCCCCACACGGTTGTGATGTCGGGTTCGATTCCCGATCAAGGCGAGGATCTTTTCGAGTTGGAAATTTTCTCGACTTAGCACTGGGGCACGGGGTATTGTAGTACTTATCCTACAACATGCAAAATGTGCCAAAATTAATATCGATAAAGAGTTCTCTCAATTAATCTAGCTGATCGAGACCGCTATAAGTACTCCAGACTGGTGTGCGATATTGTTGTTGTCCAGAGATTACACCAACGGTCTAGGGCAGTTAGAAAAATGCGGGTCTTACCGTCACACCTAAGGAAACGCTGCAGGTTTTCATGAACACGCACTTCACTAGGTCAAGAGGTTTAAACGAACAACTAATGTCGGAGCAGCAGAATTCGAGGACAAAGCATACAGCGCCCAACGACTCGATTCTGCTTTCTTGATGATTGTTAATGCCTGGATAATGCGTACCCACACGTGGTCCTTAGCCTCTTATCAAGCCACTCCTATCCCGAACTCCATGCGGTGCCAGGATACGAACAACCAATGGAAGATCGGGTAACCAACCCCGGTGGGAATTTGGTCGTATGCTGACAGTTAGGAGGGCTCTTTTGAGTTTTCGAAAGTCTGTCCTTCATGTTAGGAGCGGCCCAAAACGGTGTATGCATTGCAGGTTAGGAGCGGCCGATTACCGTTCTCGTGCCAACGTGGCACTCTGCACGGGTTCAATGGTACGTACGTTGTGGACGTTCTTGGAAGTACCGAAGACGACAAGGAATCTACGCGCAGATGGACCGTGAGTACGACCAGCATCAGAACATGACATCAAGATCATCATCGGGGATTTCAACGCTCAGGTCGGCCAGGAGGAGGAATACCATACGGTGATTGGAAGGTTCAGTGCGCACCAGCCTAAGACTTATCGACTTTGCCGCCTCCAAGACATGCCCGTGCGTTATACCTGCTGCCATTACAACCTCCTACACAAGTACTCCTGGAGGTCACCAAATCAGACAGAAACACAAATCAACCACATTCTGATTGAATGTCGGCATTTTTCAGACATCATCGATGTCAGCTCCTATAGGAGCGCTAACGGCCACTCGGACGATGGTGAGGATGCGCCCAAAACTCCCTGTTGCCAACAACATTCGGTACCGACGCCCGCCCCGGTTAAATCTCGAGCGACTTAAGCAGCCTAACGTCGCCAAGAATTACGCGCATTCGCTGCGCTGCCAGAAAATGACCAGCTGGAGGAAGCTTCTCTCGAGGACTGTTGGAACACCGTCAAAACAGCCATCGAAAGCCTAGCGGAGAACGTGAGTGGTTCGGCGAGGAGTGTAGGAGGGTGATGAATAAGGAGAACACTGCGCGGTCGGTTAAGATGCGCAATGCCACTCATCAGAATGTGAAAAGACATATACAGAAGAACACATCCCACAGAAGCTCTGTGCGGCGAGCCGAAATGTGCCGGGATTAGGATGGTAATATTCTGGCGGACGATCGTGGGGTGACCGAAAGGTGGAAGCAGCACTCCTGCAAACATATTAATGCACTCAGGCAGCGAACTATGGGCAGAGAAACCGACAAACGGAAAAGACGTGCCAGCCACAATAAAAAGCGAAGTTAAGGATGCCATCAAACAGCTGGAAAACAATAGATCGACTGGGAATGGTCTAAGATTACCACCACCAGCGGAGCTTATAAAGATGGGTCCGGAAGAGCTGGCCACTTGTTTGCCCCGGCTGACTGCAGGAATTGGGAATACTGAACAGCTACCGGAGAGCTATTTATGAGGAAAGTGACAAATTGGGCTGTAGGAACTATCGTGCGATTACTGTCCTGAATGCCGCCCACAAAGGGCTTTCCCAAATCATTTCCCACCGACTCTCACGGCTAGCCAACAGATTTAAGGGAAGTTATCAGGTTGGCTTCGAGGAAAGACAGTCTACGATAGACCAATCTTTACCATACGTAGATCCTCCAGAAATGCCGTGATTTGAATACAAAACTTCAATGCACCATCTATTCATCAACTTCGAGGGTTATGAATGAAAACGTTTTTCCGGGGAAGCTGATTACACTGATAAAGGCTACGGTGAATGGGACGGAGTGCTGTGTACGGATTTCGGGTGGATTGTCGGGTTTATTTGAATCCCGCAGGGGGCTTCCTGTAAATTCGTTTGCCTTGCCGGTAACATGGACATTGTCGGCAGAATAACTGCGGCGGTGGCAGAACAGTATACCAGACCAAAAATACGTCTAAAACCAAGTATATGCTAGCCGGCGGGACCAGAGCCGACCGACAACGCCTAGGCAGTAGCATTACGATCGAGGGCGCTGAGTTTAAGGTAGTTGACGAGTTTGTCTAGGAGAACGGAATATAGAGGCGGAGGATGAACCATGAGCACGCGCAACTCTACAGCGAACCCAGTATTCAAAAGATGGCTGAAGATAGATGGATACGCTGGGCAGGACATGTTGCAAGGATGCCGGACAACTACTCTGCGAATATGGTGTTTGTCTCGAATCCTGCAAGATGAGTAGACCAGGTAGAGATTATGACGGAATGCCAAATAAAAAAAAATAATTGAAGATTGTTCACGGAAGCTTCAATCAACTGGGCATTAGGTTTCTTTGAAGCTATAAAGTTTTCAGGACCATATGGTCGACATTCGCCAAACGCATTGTTTTGAGTAATCAGCATTTGAAGTTTGACCACCCATAAATTAATCGTGTTTGAGCTTATCGTTAATTCAATGCAAACATGTAATGAACAGGGCTTAATGAATGTCCTTTTATCATAAATACACGAAAAATAGGAAGAATTGATAAAATATTTGGTTTTTATTTTTGACACCTATGCACTCAGTTCACTCTGGTCGAACAAAAATTTTAAAAGTTGGTCTTCAGTTCGGTCTGGTCAAACGTATTTACTACAACATATCAACTTGTCTATTAAACAAGCTAATTTTTCTCACTAGTCAAACGTACTACATCAATATCAACGCTGCTCTATCTCTTAGTCCATTCTGTATCAGAAATTATACAGCTGATAGACAAGCAAAGCTTTATTTCTGTTGCTCTATTTCCTGGTGCCAAAGCACACCAAGTGCTAAGTGTTAAGATAGTATCAATATGAAATGCTCTGGTATTTTGAAGCGGGTATTGTCTAATTTTATTGATTTAACGTATATTGACCCAGTCCTGACGTTTGTTACAAGAAAAAATTTAATATTATTTGAAAAATATCAAATGGAAATAAAATGCACTTGGTTCGGTGTGGCTCAACAAGAACTTGAAAAAAAGTGATGTGCCCATTGAAACAAAAATTCGGCTCTACGAAAACCACCTGGCTGTTTATTTATCTAATTCTGATGACAGTCGTATTAACGAGCTGTCCGAAGCGGAGAAATCAGTTACTGATTAAAATAAATCGCAAAGTTAGCTTTTAAATCACAAACAATCCCTTTATTTCGATACCATGTCTGTGTTTATGGTTCACTCTGGTCGAACGCAATTTCGTTCTTTTTACAAAGTGCAACAGAGATATTTTACTATAACACGCCTATGAACTGTTTAAATGATTTCATTCTTTAATGGAACATAGATCATCAGTTTGTACGTCCACTGGTGCTAATAACTCAATTTTTAAGAAAATGGCGCTTGGCTCGGTCTGGTCGCACGCCGACCATATGGCATTCTAACCTTTTTTTTAGAATAATCAGATGGGATCATAATGCCCGAACTGATACATCTTTTCCGTGCATACTTTACCCTGATTTATATCCTAGATGACTAGTGGGAAGGCAAGGTAATTCTCATACCGAAGGCAAGAAGAAAAGACAAAAAACTACCTAAGTCCTTTGGGCCCATAAGCCTTATATCCACACTCCTGAAGTCAACGGGGAAAATTGCAGATAGTCATATCCGCAATTAGTTCCTCAAGAAGAACTCACCACTTCACAAAGTTCAGCACGATTACGAACCTGATAAATCAACGGAAACTGCTCTTACTGTGCCATACAGTCACTTTTATCCAAAAATCGCTGAAGTATCACGAAGCTGCGCTATGATAGTGAAGGCGTATTTGACAATACATCCTATGCTTCGATCAATATTATATTTATATAATATATCTAATAGTAGGGTAATGTATCATGATCCGACCAATTTAGACTATTTTCAAGGTACATCGCTTTTGATGTCACATTTTCACCATTAATATAACATGTAATCATAAATAGTATATATTCATCGGAGAAGTCTATCTGCACAGTTTACAAAAATAACAATTTATAGCAAATCTGAAGTAAATTCATTCAAATATATCGTTTTTCCTGACCATAGAATTTGTATCATGATCGGACCAGGGGTTGTATCATGATCGGACCAGGGATCCCCAGAGGGAGAGATAAGCGATGAAAAAAACCGCTGATTTGGCAACTAGGTTTCACATATCAGAGGTGCCAGATCTCTTCTCAAAGCGCAATGTTCACTAACTTTTTTATTCGGTTCGTATAACCGATGATGACGGTGGAAGTTCTGGGGAATAATAAAGTGCATCACAAAAACCGTGAAGGTTTTAAATTTTATGTTTATGTTTGATTTTATATACTTTCATCATTATTCTGTAGACCATACAAAGGGTTTGTGAACCACCAGTTAAAAATCACTGTGATGAAGCAACTTTGGAAATTCATGTTTTAGCAATAATTCATGTTTTAGCAATAAAACATGAAAAACGTGTAAGAATAAATATATTCTTTATTGAACCTTATTGCAATACCTTTCAATGTGTTACCTTTCTTGTTCGTTTGGCTCGAATTTTGACATGTTCGTTTGGCTCACAACACTCTCTTCGCATATCTCTCCCTCTGAGTATTGCTACGCTAGACATTACCCTGAGCAGCGACGGAAAAAAATCACCTCTAGCGATTAATGAATACATATAAAACTAGCCTAGGATGCGTTGAAATCGTCGTCAGTATGCGAAAAACAAAGTATCGGTGCTGGTGCACTCTTTTTGCTTTCCTCTTTACGATATATTTCTATTCATTAGTGTACACAATACGTGGTTCTCAATGTGCACAACTTGGTATATGAAGTTATTCGTCTCTGTTACAGAGAGCGATCAAAACTTGTTATATCCTTATTCTTTTGACTCATGAATATGATTTTTTGTCAGAAAAAGAAAGAAAATGACAGTGTATGCTCTCCTACTCTCGCTTAAACTCAACGCTGCCGAAGTAGTTCCTTCCCCCACACATTCCCTCTCACCGCACCACACCTCTGCTGCTGTTCAGCCGACATGATTTTCTCCTGTTGCTATCCTTTCTTCCCGTAACTACCGGCCTATGGAGAGACAAACGCAACGATCGAATCGCTTCTCAGAGCTGATGTAGTCTAGTCATGTGTTTGTTTTCTCCCAGAAACCTATGCACCCTATCATCATTTCATTATGGGTTGAGAGGATTCGAGTTTAGTCGCGGCCCGTACACTTCGTGAAGTGCACATATGATGAATAAACGACGATTACATCATATTCGTTTCGTTTCCATCACTGACCCTGAGTTGGTGCTGAACATAAATCCCGTTAAAACGGTTATTATACCCTTCGCCAAACGGAGGGAGCACACTCTGTCTTTTCCTCCACTTGATAAGTTTTATGCGGAGGGCCAAGAAATAACGGGCGAGAGCAACAAAAGATGGTCGCAGCGAATTGGGTGCCACATCAGAAGAGGAAGAGTTATCGAAAGAATAGAGCGGCCAAGCACTCCGAACGATCTTTTACGGAAGCGGAGAGGTGCTTCTCCATGCACGACATAAGAAGTTTCTATAAAGTGATAAACGGAATGAGGAACCAGAGATTACCATCTGTTATGTGCAATGTAGAAAAGGGAACCTGATAATCGATTAGACTACTGTAGATTCCCCAAGCTTGGACGAAGTTAGTATACTTGTAAACAGTGAAAAGCCGGGAGTGAGCAACTGTTACGTGCAATCCAGAAGCTCATCTTGAAAGTTTGTGTCAAAGACAAACTATCAGCAGACTGGTTGGACGAACTCTTTCACCCAGTTTATAGGAAGACCATAGATTGAAGCAATTATAATAATAATTATCGATGCATAGCGCTACTTAAAACTGTATTAAAAAATCTCTCCCGCATTCGGGTTCATAGGTGGAAACCGTATCACCCTTGACGGTTTCTCATCGTGCGTCAGTTTATAACGTTGGACAGTCTGAAGCTAGGTGATGAACTCCCGAATCTGTTGTTTACCATTATCTTGGAGGGTGTAGAACGGTACAGATAGCTGGTGTGCGAAGAAGCTGTACCATTATTTGGAAGGCTTATTTACTCCTTGGTTTTGCAGACGATATTGACATCTTCGATAGCGTGGAAATTCTTCGAGCCTTGATACCTTGAGGAAGTCGACGAATTTGTGTACTTGGGTTCTCTCGTGATGTGTAACAACGATGTTATTTGGTAGTAAACTGGAGAGAGAAACAGTGTGCAAGCGCCTGAACCACGAAATGTATCAAGAATACCAAGTAGCTGATCAACATGATAGGCTGGTCACGAGGTCGGAAGAGTGACCAACGAAAACAATATTCACCAGAGAGCCTGACAGAGGTCGACGACTCCGTGGTAAACTCCGTACACGTTGGACGTGTGATATGGCTGATATCACACATATCATATTTCATCTGAATTTGAGCTTAATAAGCAGTTATACAACAAAAGTCTTTGTTGGGAAGATAACTGACATAACGCACGTAAAAGCAACACCAGTTTCAGCAAATAGATTATGTCCTGCCAGTTCGTTAAATAGTCTATGAAAAATCTCGCCAAACATGTGAAAAGGGAGTTAGTTTTAATCAAATAATCTTATTTTTACGAGTAGATTAAGCTTGTATTCATAAAAAAACGTGAAATAGTTGCTTGTTTACATATGTCAAATGGGCCCTTTTCACATGTCTGGCCAGAAATGTCAATGTCCGCTTAGTACACGATAACCGAGTAACATATACTGTTCTGAAAAAGAACAAAACTGAGTGGCTGTCGGAATGTATAATTTTGTTTTAAATGGTTGGCAATTGCTAACGATACATGACATTTTGATTTGAATGATGAAGCGGGTTAAATACGGATAGAGAACAGATCAATCTCTCATATACAATTGTGCCAATTGTGTATGTAGTTGATGAGTAATAAGAGTTTATAAGTCTTTCCTCGAGGCAAAAACTTTGATTTCTCTCCGCGGGGTGAGGGTTAATTGAGTAATCAAAAATTTTCACAGATTAAGTTCACGGCGTAAATATTTGATTTCCAGCACGGATTCACACAAAAAAGGTTAAATTTTTCGGTTTTGGTTTATTACGAGCCATTGACATCCTTACACCGAGTAACAGTGAATAACAATGAACCCATGTCCTGGGCTCAAATCCATTTGTGCCCGCTGTCAGCTGTCAGGTAGAGGTGTATGAATAGTGGCGGTGATACGCTATCTCGTTTACATATACGTTGAGATGTTAGCCTTTGAAACATGGCGCGATGCCATTAGGCTGGTTTATTATAAGGCACATAACCCGTAGCTGGTGTGCGTGATAGAGCTGTAAGAAAGCTCTCTGTGAACACTGTGCATGTTTTTTCAATTTTACCTACAAACTGAGTAACATCTACTCATTTCTGTATTTGCTTTGTGCAACATGAAGAATAAATAAAACTGTATTCTGTTGTATAATTATTGTCTTAAGATACAAAAAACTGTTTCTTCGATCTGATTTGTCGCGCTAAGCATATGAAATTACATTCCGTTTAAAATCGCCTAAACCTAAATAACCATAGCATAAATGAAGGATGAAACCTAGGGGCAAGACAGAGTTGATTTGATGCGAAATGCTTACACAATTTAATGGTACTAAATATTTACAGGGGATAGTCAAAATAAGTAGGATAGGCAAAATTTTGATGAAATTTGAAATGCTATAGCTTTGCTAAACGTTATTCGATTTTAATAATTCGAACACCATTGAACTGGAAAACTTTTGAAGTTTCATTTTCTGACCCCAGATCTGGCCTAGGTCACCGGATATAGGAAATATTCCTGAGTTCCGGCAGGCATGTCAAACCTGCTAATTTTTGGATGGATTTGGTAATGGGTTACCTGATAGAAATGCTCATTTGCATCATTGGCATAGATGACAAAATCATTTCTGAAGCAAATGGTTCATCAAGATCCGGAATCGGCCAAGAACTCATCGAGAAATGGCTATTTTTCATCCGGAAGTCCTCAGAGGAACCTTTAGTAGGGGACATTTACGTTTTTGCACCAAATATAGCGTGTTACACCTCTATCTTCAGGATTTTTTATCAGGAATCTTTTAAAAGACATATATCTGAATAAAGGCTGCATTGGCCACTTCCGGAACGACCTGGAGGCCGTTAATGCAGAAATGTAAATGTCCCCATTCCGGGTTCCTCCGGGGCATCTGGATCGTTCCGAGAGTGGCCAACGTAATCTGTATTTAAAAATATGTCTTTTGGATGATTCCTGATGAAAAATCCTGAAGATAGAGGTGTCGCATGCTATATGTTGATGCAGAAATGTGAATTCTCCCACTACAGGTTCCTTCGGGGCATCCAGGTTGTTCCGGAAGTGGCCAATGCAGCCTATATTAGGAAATATTTTTTTTTTTGTATGATTCCTGATGAAAAATCCTGAAGATAGTAGTGTCGCACGCTTTATTTGATGCAATAATGTAAATGTCCCCATTTCCGGGTTCCTACGGGGTATCCGGATCATCCCGGTAGTGGCCAACGTAATCTGTATTCAAAAATATGTCTTCTTGATGGTTCCTGATGAAAAGTCTTGAAGGTTGAAGTGTCGCACGCTTTATTTGATGCAAAACTGTAAATGTCCCAATTCCGGGTTCCTCCGGGGAATCTGGATCGTTCCGGGAGTGGCCAACGTAATGTGAATTTAAAAAAATATGTCTTTTGGATGATTCCTGATGAAAAATCCTGAAGATAGAGATGTCGCATGCTATATTTTGATGGAGAAATGTTAATTCTCCCACTACGGGTTCCTTCGGGGCCTCCAGGTCGTTCCGGAAGTGGCCAATGCAGCCTATATTCAGATATATGTCTTTTAAAAGATTCCTGATAAAAAATCCTGAAGATAGAGGTGTAACACGCTATATTTGGTGCAAAAACGTAAATGTCCCCTACTAAAGGTTCCTCTGAGGACTTCCGGATGAAAAATAGCCATTTCTCGATGAGTTCTTGGCCGATTTCGGATCTTGATGAACCATTCGCTTCAGAAATGATTTTGTCATCTATGCCAATGATGCAAATGGGCATTTTTATCAGGTAACCCATTACCAAATCCATCCAAAAATTAGCAGGTTTGACATGCCTACCGGAACTCAGGAATATTTCCTATATCCGGTGACCTAGGCCAGATCTGGGGTCAGAAAATGAAACTTCAATAGTTTTTCAGTTCAATGGTGTTCGAATTATTAAAATCGAATAACGTTTAGCAAAGCTATAGCATTTCAAATTTCATCAAAATTTTGCCTATCCTACTTATTTTGACTATCCCCTGTATAGCAGCACTGTTGGGAGTCTTTTTATTGAAACAACGGGGATGTGAAATTTATTAAACAACTGAAATTAATCCAACTTAAACTTGAATAATGGCATTCCTGAGAACCAAGCACTGCGACACGACAACTTCCAAAATTGTCCGCTGGGAGTGCTGGGAAAAATTAATGTTCTTAGTCGGATAATAAGCAATAAGAATTAAGTGGATGAAAAGTTCTACTCTGTGTAAATGAAACTCGTTTTAATAGAAAAATGATAGTCAATGTTAGTGTTTGCTAAAGAGCATAAGTGTTAAGGGACGGTTTCACTATATAAAATGTAACCTAAGTAAAAAAAAACCAAAATATCGCAATCGAATGATGATCATAACTATTGGAACAAGTTAGCGATGCAGCCTTCGTAGATTAGTTTACAGTTCTTTCCAACCTCAAACTTCACACGTTATAAAACTTTGAAGAAAAATCCCCACCAGTGGAGAAAGGGACACCTCCAACCACACACACCCAAGACGTCACTCATGCATGGCTGTAAAGTTTTCCCAAATCAACTTTTTGGGGTTACGGAACGGAAAACTCGCTGATTCTTTCCTCGGCGGAAAAATATTTTTTTGCCACCCGCAAACCGATCCGACCACGCTAACGCTAGCTCACAAAATCAGAACCACAGCAGCAAAAAAAAAGAGTGGAATCCGTGAGTTCCACAACCGCGAGCACTCGGAAGATGAAATATTACCTGAAAAATGGATGATTCATTCGAAAAACTTTGCCCGTCCGCTCGCTCAGAAACGCAACAAAGTTGAAGTTATCGCGCTATGATACGGTTGCAGACGTGGTCCGCAAAATTCGTATGAAATATAGAACCGAGGTAACATGAACGCTAAGGGATGAACCGTGGCAAAAAGTTAGCAAATGCAATAACGTTGGCCCACCCGCGGAGCGAGATTGCGGAAAAGTTACAGAATCTACTCTGTTTGAGATCGAAACAGGCCAAACTTTGTAGCAGCAACCGGCAAGAAAAAAAAATGAAATAATGCTTTTATTTTGCTACATAGTCGGCGATACCGATGGATTTCTTGTTTGAGTTTGGAATTACAAAGATCCCAATTTGGATACCAAAACCAATTTATCGTTTATCTGTCAAAACAGTCGATATTTTCACATAAGGAACAACAAGCGCGCTCCCTTTTGTTTACATTCGATTTGCGTCATTGCTTTGCTGAGTGTTTTTCACATGAAATCAAACAGCACCAAAAACCGCACTGGTAAATAGCAGTGCGCAATCCGGAGCTTGATTTATCGCTGCCTCTAAGCCCTCCCAGAGTGAGTGTTCCGTTCGGTCAACTCTCTTCTGTAGAGTGAAATAAATGGACGGCAATAAATTTAACTACTATTACCCTGAGTTTATTGTGTGCCCCGAGCCTGGCGTCGCCAAGATCCGGTCCGGCTGTGGCTATTGACGCGGCCACTGTCCGTCATTGGTCACGTTTAAAGTCCCGATTGCGCGGAAAATACACTATGAATGCACTTTCCGTCGAAGGGTGGAAAATAAGCTACTCAGGTCTATCGGAATTGGCCTCTTTTTCGCTCCATTCGAGCTCCGCTGGACGTTGAATATTCAACAAGTCGTAAATCTTGGCCGCCTGCCCGGATGATCGCAATTTACTCATTGAGAACGGGAAAGAAGATGTGTTTTTTCCTGCCTCTTCAGACGCCAGAGCGCATAAAAGTTACGATTATTAATTGTGACAGCCGCTACGGTAGCAGTCAGTGGGGCCTGGGGCTGATGGCACAGGTCTCTAACGCACCGCGTGGTCGGGGAACGTGTCGCATGGGTGCCTCATGTGGGTTTCCAGGATTTATGGTGAACATTAGATTAGGCTTTCATAACAGATAGCTAAGCACAAAGTGCCTGAAAGGTGCGGTTCTCTACATGGAATACAGCATTTTTACGTAAATTTATACGGATTTAATCTCGTCATGCTTCTAGACGAATTAAAGAATTATGTTTAGATATCATAAAGGAGAAGTTTTTTATTTGAAAAAGCATTTAATGATGACTAAACTTAGTTTGGGCTCTCCTATGCATTAAAATTCATTGGCATCAAAAACATTTATGCCGTCGGCGTGATGATAAAATGACAGAAAAACGATAAATATTGAAATATATCACACTGACCTTGACACTGACATGTTTTCTGTTAGATCCAACTATGCCATATTGGAAGACATGACTTCAATTCGAAGACATTTAACCTTGTTTGTAAAGACGAAGTGAAGGCATTTTACAAGATGGCAACTATTTTTTTTTGCTTCACAATTTTCGATTTGGGAAGAAAGACATTTTTTTGCTGAGTGCGAAGACATTGAAAAAAAATGGCCTGGCATCCCTGGTTTGAACAAAGATGTCTTAAATGATTTTTATTGAAACTAAATCATCGAGAAACATAATTTCGAACTAGCATTGACACAATCTGTAGCTTCGCGCAAGCATAGAAATTTTCACTCACTAGCAATATTTCATGCAAATGTGTTCTTTGATTCATCAGGTATCGTTCAATTGTTTCCACTCGTGTACAAGTTTTCCATAGAAACGCTGCTGATTGTTTTTCGCTTCTAAAAGTTCCGAGTACCATAGAATGAGACTTAATGATTCAAACACGATAGTATTTATTGTATCCAAGTTCACTTGCATTCAACGGTATCGCGAGAAGCTTTGAGATATTATCGCCAGTGATACAAAATTATGAATCCAAATGAATGTTAGATAGCGTTCAACTGTTTGCTTACCGGAGCAACTAGGTATCATCAATGCTTCCGGAAATGGTAGTATGGTGCCTTAGCATTTGATATTTGAAATTACTAAGAATCATCGCGGTGTATCACGGTGAAAGCACGATGTGGAGTAGCCGAATTACGCCTGCAAGCAACCAACATTTGAAAGAATCGCTGCGATCGCTCGATTGCAATCGTTTACGATTCTTTCGTGAAACACTTGCTATATGTTGCTCGCTCCACCTAAAGCAGACAATACTGAAACAAAATCATCAAAGAAAGCTACCATATATTTCTCTGCTATAAGTTGTCTGTTGCATGCGTGAGAATGTGTAACTTTTAATAGCGATGGTTTGCTGGGATTGAAAGCTTATGAATAGCAGAAATGATACCCAAATGATTGTTATGCGATACGATTTTTTCCATCCTTGGCTTCGCGTCTAAGTTCCAGTACGATTTCTTTGGTTTTCCTTTGTTATTGTCCTACTGCCGAATGGCTGCAACATATCCGATTTAAAAGAAAAGTCCAAAGTCAACCGGATTCTGGCAATCGAATTCCGTAGCTCGTTAACACCGGAAGCAGCAATAATAGTGGAAGCCGTGACCAGCTGACTTCAACTGATTGTCGTAATCAAATCTCTATGTTGATTGTCAGGAAGGACCTTCTGGAATGATAAACGATAGAATCGTTCTGGAATGATGAACGATAGAATTATTTAATAATGGTAATTAAAACCCCAAACCCTCATTCATCGGTTTCCAATCTGTGGATGGAAATTGATAGCATTCAGCCAAAATCTCTACCAAACTGACAAGCATAGCAAAACGTTAACCGAGGAGCTGTCAGTGAAACACATTTTAGGAACGTTTGAAAGAGTTAATTCTTCTTCTTCAAAAAGAAAAAGGATTGGTTGATTCGGTCGATGACAGCACCAGCGATCAAATTCGGACAGCTTGGTAATCGAAAACGTGATTGATAGTCGAAGGTTGGGATGGTTTTACGGGCCAAGGAAGGTCGTGGGTATTTTCTTTCCCTAAAGATACCGATACAATTTGGTCTTAAGTAAACCGCTTAAATTGGGTTTACCAGAACGAAATTGTTGTTTTCTTTGCTGTGCTCTCGTTTGCCACTTTGCGCCCGAATGGTTCTGTGCTTACGAACATGGCAGCAATGTTTGCAAAGGATTCCACTGGGTCCTATCCGTGTGTTGCGGGGAAGCTGAATTAGCCGAAAATAAACACAGTGTTTGCAAACATTAAGCTTATAAATATGTTTTGCTCCTAAGTCTCTGAATTTGGGTTTGTTGATAAAGAGCATCGTTGCATGGTTGATTGTATAATCAATTAGACACTAGAGTAAATATTTCATAATCTAAACCGGATCCAGTCCCGCTCAGTGAATAAACAGTTCACACAAAAACAGTATTTGACAATTTATTACGCGTTAAGAAAATCTAATCTTATTGAATAATAATGTCAAAAAAAAAAATACAAAAAAATCATTTGTTATGCGTAAAAAATGCGTCATGCGAATGATGGGTGAGGTGCTTCTCCATGCACGACATAAGAAGTTTCTATAAAGTGATAAACGGAATGAGGAACCAGAGATTACCATCTGTTATGTGCAATGTAGAAAAGGGAACCTGATAATCGATTAGACTACTGTAGATTCCCCAAGCTTGGACGAAGTTAGTATACTTGTAAACAGTGAAAAGCCGGGAGTGAGCAACTGTTACGTGCAATCCAGAAGCTCATCTTGAAAGTTTGTGTCAAAGACAAACTATCAGCAGACTGGTTGGACGAACTCTTTCACCCAGTTTATAGGAAGACCATAGATTGAAGCAATTATAATAATAATTATCGATGCATAGCGCTACTTAAAACTGTATTAAAAAATCTCTCCCGCATTCGGGTTCATAGGTGGAAACCGTATCACCCTTGACGGTTTCTCATCGTGCGTCAGTTTATAACGTTGGACAGTCTGAAGCTAGGTGATGAACTCCCGAATCTGTTGTTTACCATTATCTTGGAGGGTGTAGAACGGTACAGATAGCTGGTGTGCGAAGAAGCTGTACCATTATTTGGAAGGCTTATTTACTCCTTGGTTTTGCAGACGATATTGACATCTTCGATAGCGTGGAAATTCTTCGAGCCTTGATACCTTGAGGAAGTCGACGAATTTGTGTACTTGGGTTCTCTCGTGATGTGTAACAACGATGTTATTTGGTAGTAAACTGGAGAGAGAAACAGTGTGCAAGCGCCTGAACCACGAAATGTATCAAGAATACCAAGTAGCTGATCAACATGATAGGCTGGTCACGAGGTCGGAAGAGTGACCAACGAAAACAATATTCACCAGAGAGCCTGACAGAGGTCGACGACTCCGTGGTAAACTCCGTACACGTTGGACGTGTGATATGGCTGATATCACACATATCATATTTCATCTGAATTTGAGCTTAATAAGCAGTTATACAACAAAAGTCTTTGTTGGGAAGATAACTGACATAACGCACGTAAAAGCAACACCAGTTTCAGCAAATAGATTATGTCCTGCCAGTTCGTTAAATAGTCTATGAAAAATCTCGCCAAACATGTGAAAAGGGAGTTAGTTTTAATCAAATAATCTTATTTTTACGAGTAGATTAAGCTTGTATTCATAAAAAAACGTGAAATAGTTGCTTGTTTACATATGTCAAATGGGCCCTTTTCACATGTCTGGCCAGAAATGTCAATGTCCGCTTAGTACACGATAACCGAGTAACATATACTGTTCTGAAAAAGAACAAAACTGAGTGGCTGTCGGAATGTATAATTTTGTTTTAAATGGTTGGCAATTGCTAACGATACATGACATTTTGATTTGAATGATGAAGCGGGTTAAATACGGATAGAGAACAGATCAATCTCTCATATACAATTGTGCCAATTGTGTATGTAGTTGATGAGTAATAAGAGTTTATAAGTCTTTCCTCGAGGCAAAAACTTTGATTTCTCTCCGCGGGGTGAGGGTTAATTGAGTAATCAAAAATTTTCACAGATTAAGTTCACGGCGTAAATATTTGATTTCCAGCACGGATTCACACAAAAAAGGTTAAATTTTTCGGTTTTGGTTTATTACGAGCCATTGACATCCTTACACCGAGTAACAGTGAATAACAATGAACCCATGTCCTGGGCTCAAATCCATTTGTGCCCGCTGTCAGCTGTCAGGTAGAGGTGTATGAATAGTGGCGGTGATACGCTATCTCGTTTACATATACGTTGAGATGTTAGCCTTTGAAACATGGCGCGATGCCATTAGGCTGGTTTATTATAAGGCACATAACCCGTAGCTGGTGTGCGTGATAGAGCTGTAAGAAAGCTCTCTGTGAACACTGTGCATGTTTTTTCAATTTTACCTACAAACTGAGTAACATCTACTCATTTCTGTATTTGCTTTGTGCAACATGAAGAATAAATAAAACTGTATTCTGTTGTATAATTATTGTCTTAAGATACAAAAAACTGTTTCTTCGATCTGATTTGTCGCGCTAAGCATATGAAATTACATTCCGTTTAAAATCGCCTAAACCTAAATAACCATAGCATAAATGAAGGATGAAACCTAGGGGCAAGACAGAGTTGATTTGATGCGAAATGCTTACACAATTTAATGGTACTAAATATTTACAGGGGATAGTCAAAATAAGTAGGATAGGCAAAATTTTGATGAAATTTGAAATGCTATAGCTTTGCTAAACGTTATTCGATTTTAATAATTCGAACACCATTGAACTGGAAAACTTTTGAAGTTTCATTTTCTGACCCCAGATCTGGCCTAGGTCACCGGATATAGGAAATATTCCTGAGTTCCGGCAGGCATGTCAAACCTGCTAATTTTTGGATGGATTTGGTAATGGGTTACCTGATAGAAATGCTCATTTGCATCATTGGCATAGATGACAAAATCATTTCTGAAGCAAATGGTTCATCAAGATCCGGAATCGGCCAAGAACTCATCGAGAAATGGCTATTTTTCATCCGGAAGTCCTCAGAGGAACCTTTAGTAGGGGACATTTACGTTTTTGCACCAAATATAGCGTGTTACACCTCTATCTTCAGGATTTTTTATCAGGAATCTTTTAAAAGACATATATCTGAATAAAGGCTGCATTGGCCACTTCCGGAACGACCTGGAGGCCGTTAATGCAGAAATGTAAATGTCCCCATTCCGGGTTCCTCCGGGGCATCTGGATCGTTCCGAGAGTGGCCAACGTAATCTGTATTTAAAAATATGTCTTTTGGATGATTCCTGATGAAAAATCCTGAAGATAGAGGTGTCGCATGCTATATGTTGATGCAGAAATGTGAATTCTCCCACTACAGGTTCCTTCGGGGCATCCAGGTTGTTCCGGAAGTGGCCAATGCAGCCTATATTAGGAAATATTTTTTTTTTTGTATGATTCCTGATGAAAAATCCTGAAGATAGTAGTGTCGCACGCTTTATTTGATGCAATAATGTAAATGTCCCCATTTCCGGGTTCCTACGGGGTATCCGGATCATCCCGGTAGTGGCCAACGTAATCTGTATTCAAAAATATGTCTTCTTGATGGTTCCTGATGAAAAGTCTTGAAGGTTGAAGTGTCGCACGCTTTATTTGATGCAAAACTGTAAATGTCCCAATTCCGGGTTCCTCCGGGGAATCTGGATCGTTCCGGGAGTGGCCAACGTAATGTGAATTTAAAAAAATATGTCTTTTGGATGATTCCTGATGAAAAATCCTGAAGATAGAGATGTCGCATGCTATATTTTGATGGAGAAATGTTAATTCTCCCACTACGGGTTCCTTCGGGGCCTCCAGGTCGTTCCGGAAGTGGCCAATGCAGCCTATATTCAGATATATGTCTTTTAAAAGATTCCTGATAAAAAATCCTGAAGATAGAGGTGTAACACGCTATATTTGGTGCAAAAACGTAAATGTCCCCTACTAAAGGTTCCTCTGAGGACTTCCGGATGAAAAATAGCCATTTCTCGATGAGTTCTTGGCCGATTTCGGATCTTGATGAACCATTCGCTTCAGAAATGATTTTGTCATCTATGCCAATGATGCAAATGGGCATTTTTATCAGGTAACCCATTACCAAATCCATCCAAAAATTAGCAGGTTTGACATGCCTACCGGAACTCAGGAATATTTCCTATATCCGGTGACCTAGGCCAGATCTGGGGTCAGAAAATGAAACTTCAATAGTTTTTCAGTTCAATGGTGTTCGAATTATTAAAATCGAATAACGTTTAGCAAAGCTATAGCATTTCAAATTTCATCAAAATTTTGCCTATCCTACTTATTTTGACTATCCCCTGTATAGCAGCACTGTTGGGAGTCTTTTTATTGAAACAACGGGGATGTGAAATTTATTAAACAACTGAAATTAATCCAACTTAAACTTGAATAATGGCATTCCTGAGAACCAAGCACTGCGACACGACAACTTCCAAAATTGTCCGCTGGGAGTGCTGGGAAAAATTAATGTTCTTAGTCGGATAATAAGCAATAAGAATTAAGTGGATGAAAAGTTCTACTCTGTGTAAATGAAACTCGTTTTAATAGAAAAATGATAGTCAATGTTAGTGTTTGCTAAAGAGCATAAGTGTTAAGGGACGGTTTCACTATATAAAATGTAACCTAAGTAAAAAAAAAACCAAAATATCGCAATCGAATGATGATCATAACTATTGGAACAAGTTAGCGATGCAGCCTTCGTAGATTAGTTTACAGTTCTTTCCAACCTCAAACTTCACACGTTATAAAACTTTGAAGAAAAATCCCCACCAGTGGAGAAAGGGACACCTCCAACCACACACACCCAAGACGTCACTCATGCATGGCTGTAAAGTTTTCCCAAATCAACTTTTTGGGGTTACGGAACGGAAAACTCGCTGATTCTTTCCTCGGCGGAAAAATATTTTTTTGCCACCCGCAAACCGATCCGACCACGCTAACGCTAGCTCACAAAATCAGAACCACAGCAGCAAAAAAAAAGAGTGGAATCCGTGAGTTCCACAACCGCGAGCACTCGGAAGATGAAATATTACCTGAAAAATGGATGATTCATTCGAAAAACTTTGCCCGTCCGCTCGCTCAGAAACGCAACAAAGTTGAAGTTATCGCGCTATGATACGGTTGCAGACGTGGTCCGCAAAATTCGTATGAAATATAGAACCGAGGTAACATGAACGCTAAGGGATGAACCGTGGCAAAAAGTTAGCAAATGCAATAACGTTGGCCCACCCGCGGAGCGAGATTGCGGAAAAGTTACAGAATCTACTCTGTTTGAGATCGAAACAGGCCAAACTTTGTAGCAGCAACCGGCAAGAAAAAAAAATGAAATAATGCTTTTATTTTGCTACATAGTCGGCGATACCGATGGATTTCTTGTTTGAGTTTGGAATTACAAAGATCCCAATTTGGATACCAAAACCAATTTATCGTTTATCTGTCAAAACAGTCGATATTTTCACATAAGGAACAACAAGCGCGCTCCCTTTTGTTTACATTCGATTTGCGTCATTGCTTTGCTGAGTGTTTTTCACATGAAATCAAACAGCACCAAAAACCGCACTGGTAAATAGCAGTGCGCAATCCGGAGCTTGATTTATCGCTGCCTCTAAGCCCTCCCAGAGTGAGTGTTCCGTTCGGTCAACTCTCTTCTGTAGAGTGAAATAAATGGACGGCAATAAATTTAACTACTATTACCCTGAGTTTATTGTGTGCCCCGAGCCTGGCGTCGCCAAGATCCGGTCCGGCTGTGGCTATTGACGCGGCCACTGTCCGTCATTGGTCACGTTTAAAGTCCCGATTGCGCGGAAAATACACTATGAATGCACTTTCCGTCGAAGGGTGGAAAATAAGCTACTCAGGTCTATCGGAATTGGCCTCTTTTTCGCTCCATTCGAGCTCCGCTGGACGTTGAATATTCAACAAGTCGTAAATCTTGGCCGCCTGCCCGGATGATCGCAATTTACTCATTGAGAACGGGAAAGAAGATGTGTTTTTTCCTGCCTCTTCAGACGCCAGAGCGCATAAAAGTTACGATTATTAATTGTGACAGCCGCTACGGTAGCAGTCAGTGGGGCCTGGGGCTGATGGCACAGGTCTCTAACGCACCGCGTGGTCGGGGAACGTGTCGCATGGGTGCCTCATGTGGGTTTCCAGGATTTATGGTGAACATTAGATTAGGCTTTCATAACAGATAGCTAAGCACAAAGTGCCTGAAAGGTGCGGTTCTCTACATGGAATACAGCATTTTTACGTAAATTTATACGGATTTAATCTCGTCATGCTTCTAGACGAATTAAAGAATTATGTTTAGATATCATAAAGGAGAAGTTTTTTATTTGAAAAAGCATTTAATGATGACTAAACTTAGTTTGGGCTCTCCTATGCATTAAAATTCATTGGCATCAAAAACATTTATGCCGTCGGCGTGATGATAAAATGACAGAAAAACGATAAATATTGAAATATATCACACTGACCTTGACACTGACATGTTTTCTGTTAGATCCAACTATGCCATATTGGAAGACATGACTTCAATTCGAAGACATTTAACCTTGTTTGTAAAGACGAAGTGAAGGCATTTTACAAGATGGCAACTATTTTTTTTTGCTTCACAATTTTCGATTTGGGAAGAAAGACATTTTTTTGCTGAGTGCGAAGACATTGAAAAAAAATGGCCTGGCATCCCTGGTTTGAACAAAGATGTCTTAAATGATTTTTATTGAAACTAAATCATCGAGAAACATAATTTCGAACTAGCATTGACACAATCTGTAGCTTCGCGCAAGCATAGAAATTTTCACTCACTAGCAATATTTCATGCAAATGTGTTCTTTGATTCATCAGGTATCGTTCAATTGTTTCCACTCGTGTACAAGTTTTCCATAGAAACGCTGCTGATTGTTTTTCGCTTCTAAAAGTTCCGAGTACCATAGAATGAGACTTAATGATTCAAACACGATAGTATTTATTGTATCCAAGTTCACTTGCATTCAACGGTATCGCGAGAAGCTTTGAGATATTATCGCCAGTGATACAAAATTATGAATCCAAATGAATGTTAGATAGCGTTCAACTGTTTGCTTACCGGAGCAACTAGGTATCATCAATGCTTCCGGAAATGGTAGTATGGTGCCTTAGCATTTGATATTTGAAATTACTAAGAATCATCGCGGTGTATCACGGTGAAAGCACGATGTGGAGTAGCCGAATTACGCCTGCAAGCAACCAACATTTGAAAGAATCGCTGCGATCGCTCGATTGCAATCGTTTACGATTCTTTCGTGAAACACTTGCTATATGTTGCTCGCTCCACCTAAAGCAGACAATACTGAAACAAAATCATCAAAGAAAGCTACCATATATTTCTCTGCTATAAGTTGTCTGTTGCATGCGTGAGAATGTGTAACTTTTAATAGCGATGGTTTGCTGGGATTGAAAGCTTATGAATAGCAGAAATGATACCCAAATGATTGTTATGCGATACGATTTTTTCCATCCTTGGCTTCGCGTCTAAGTTCCAGTACGATTTCTTTGGTTTTCCTTTGTTATTGTCCTACTGCCGAATGGCTGCAACATATCCGATTTAAAAGAAAAGTCCAAAGTCAACCGGATTCTGGCAATCGAATTCCGTAGCTCGTTAACACCGGAAGCAGCAATAATAGTGGAAGCCGTGACCAGCTGACTTCAACTGATTGTCGTAATCAAATCTCTATGTTGATTGTCAGGAAGGACCTTCTGGAATGATAAACGATAGAATCGTTCTGGAATGATGAACGATAGAATTATTTAATAATGGTAATTAAAACCCCAAACCCTCATTCATCGGTTTCCAATCTGTGGATGGAAATTGATAGCATTCAGCCAAAATCTCTACCAAACTGACAAGCATAGCAAAACGTTAACCGAGGAGCTGTCAGTGAAACACATTTTAGGAACGTTTGAAAGAGTTAATTCTTCTTCTTCAAAAAGAAAAAGGATTGGTTGATTCGGTCGATGACAGCACCAGCGATCAAATTCGGACAGCTTGGTAATCGAAAACGTGATTGATAGTCGAAGGTTGGGATGGTTTTACGGGCCAAGGAAGGTCGTGGGTATTTTCTTTCCCTAAAGATACCGATACAATTTGGTCTTAAGTAAACCGCTTAAATTGGGTTTACCAGAACGAAATTGTTGTTTTCTTTGCTGTGCTCTCGTTTGCCACTTTGCGCCCGAATGGTTCTGTGCTTACGAACATGGCAGCAATGTTTGCAAAGGATTCCACTGGGTCCTATCCGTGTGTTGCGGGGAAGCTGAATTAGCCGAAAATAAACACAGTGTTTGCAAACATTAAGCTTATAAATATGTTTTGCTCCTAAGTCTCTGAATTTGGGTTTGTTGATAAAGAGCATCGTTGCATGGTTGATTGTATAATCAATTAGACACTAGAGTAAATATTTCATAATCTAAACCGGATCCAGTCCCGCTCAGTGAATAAACAGTTCACACAAAAACAGTATTTGACAATTTATTACGCGTTAAGAAAATCTAATCTTATTGAATAATAATGTCAAAAAAAAAAATACAAAAAAATCATTTGTTATGCGTAAAAAATGCGTCATGCGAATGATTCTTTTTGTGTATGCTTCCTTCAGCTCTGCGGTGACTTAACCTATAAGCCATGGAAATTAAAAAAAAATTATGGAAAGAGTAATCTTTCAAAATCAATTACCTTCTTCTTCCGCTTTTCATTGTACCATTAAATTGTTATCATATGATAGAATACATGGAGTAGACAACAAAAAAGACGAACACACGTTTCAATTAACATCCACTGTGCATGAGTTTCAAATTCGTGGTAAATGACACATGACCAATAACATTGAAGCTACAATTTCAAAAGAAAATACAAAAGTAGAGTCGTTTTAATTCCGTTTATCTCGATATTTCCCAACAACTCGCCGCTCAACTTCAAACGTCTGCAAGTACCCGTGTGTGCCAATAGTAGTCTTGATTTTTTTGGAATTAACCTATAATATCAATTCTTCTCACTGGGATAGCTCTATATCGCATGGTCACGTGAAAAACAATTAGCATCATAGAGAATGTTTCACATTCAATTGCATCACGGAAAGAACGCTATAGAAAAATTCCTGTATTTTCTCCTGAAAATTGGGGTAGACGCAGTATAGAGTGTATTATTTACACTATATTTTTATTGCTGTCAGTTTCTCGAAAATTGAAAAAATTACGTTACCTGAAAAACAAGGTCGCGAAGCCTTGAGCATCGAACGAAACGAGAAATGCTGAAGTTTTTTGTAGGATATCGAACGTCGTGTAAATCTAGTTCTCATAATTTTGCGTTCAGAAGATTTGGCCTTATCCGTGGCCTTATGTGGCGAAGAAAACCTTTCGGTTCTTGCGTTACGATCCGACTTGGCGCGTTCAGATAGGAAATTTAGTTGCCCAAAACTCTTCTAATGAAATCAAAGTGGGTCCTGAAGGCTTGTCATTCTTCTCAATACGTGTAGAGAGCAGAGTGATAATTCACCGCTCACTTTTTGCTCAGAACGAGCGCTGCATGCAACATTTTTTCGGACCAAACTTTTTTATTCTACTTTGTGCTGTGTTTCTGCTGCTCGCAGAAACATCAATACACTTTCAGCTTACACCACCAAATTCGAGAGCATTCAAAGACCAAACATCGTAACGAGAGGCTGGATGTATGGTAATGACAAGAGTTAGAGAAAAGTTGTCAAAGGATGAATTTTATTTAACTTCTATTTAAATGTATTGAGGATTCTAATTTGAGAAAGTACAATGAAAAACAATTCATTTTGGAAAGATTTATTTTTCAATGAAAAGATCAAATAAAAAAGTTTATAATCAGGGTTATAGTGAAACAAATTAGTAATTGTGGTCCCCGTGGCTCTGTGGTTAGCAATGTCGGTCGGCTAGCTCTCCCACACGGTTGTGATATCGCGTTCGATTCCCGATCGAGTCGAGGCTCTTTTCGAGCTGGAAATTTTCTCGACTCAGCACTGGGGCACAGTGTATCGTTGTACTTATCCTACACATGCGAAATGTGCCAAAAAAACAATATCGATAACGAATTCTCTCAACTAATCTAGTTGATCGAGACCGCTATTAGCCCCAAGGCTAAACGTGCGATATTGTTGTTAGTAAAAAAAAATACAAATAACTTTATGCATTGAGGGTTTTTTTCCTGTGTGGACTCATCACTGCGACCAGAGATTAGATCTATTGTGATATTGCCCAGGTGTTTTCTGTACTCCGCACTTCATATTATTGGTAGTATCACTATTGAAGTAAGTGATACGCTTATCACTCATATCCGTGCTTGTGTGTAAGTTTTACCTTTCCGTTTCAAGCTTACTACTCTACTATACCGAGCCTCTGTCCATCCTTACAGTATCGCCTGATTACAATTCCCTGGAGAGAACTTTCATACGTTACACATACCAGTTTTATTATAATAGAAATTATAGGGACTTATTTTTGTTAGAAGGAGAGTCAACAGAGGTACTGTAGAATTCAGATTGAAGGAAGGGAAGCCTGAGAATAAACCCATGCTAAAGTCCTTTGGCAACCAAATGGCCTAATTCTACTAAGATTCGAACCCACGGCCACCGGCTTACCAAAGCGGACTCTGTAACCTTGCGGCTACGGAGCTCCCCATGCATTGAGAGTTGATTTTATAACGTAATTTTGATATGACTCTATTTTGTATTCTTCAATTTGTTTTGGTTTTGTATTTCTCTATTGTTTTTTTTACAACCTTATCAGTTTTTCAATTGTTTCGCGTAAGTCTCTTTCCGATTTCCTGTTGTTTCTCGTCGTTTTTCAGATACCTACCAGAAATGCTAAATACTACAAACTTTTTTGAATGTTATTCTTGATAAATTTATGAAAATGAGTAAGCAAATTTTTCTTTGTTCTGATATTTTGCAAATTTATTATTTTGATTTGGTGTTCAGGATATTTTGTTGCTCAGTTTCTCTGATTTTTTTTTTTCGTTTTTCGCAATAGAAAATGAGGAATCTGTGAATTTTCATGTAAAAGCCGGTTCAAATAATATGAATTTCTCATATTTCATCAATTTCTCCATGGGTTGCCATAAAAAATATACATGGGTCGAAAACGACCCACCAACATAAGATAAGTCGTATTTCTTTAACGGAGGTCTACGGTTAATTATTTACTGATGGTATAGTTTTTTCATTGTCCAATTATCTATTTTCAAGACTTTGTAATTTCGTTTTTTTCGGCTGTTTTTTCTTGCTGCAATGTCTTTTTAATTTCTGCATTAAACAATTGTTACAAAAAGAATACACTGGACGCTCTATGTAACCGTAGCGAGGCATCGTCATTCTGGTTAAAGAAACACCCATTTTAAAATTGCATTTAGAGTCAATTTCTGGCCTCTGAGCGTCATTCTGGTTAAATAAACACTCATATTGGGTGGTATTTGGTCATTTTCGGCTGTTTTCCAGACACCGGAAGTCGCCATCTTACAATTCAAAATGTTATCTGAGGTCGATTTGTGGCTTCAGTGCATCATAACAATTCCGAAAATACCAATACATATTGGGTGGTATTTGGTCATTTGCCGCTGTTGTTCTGAAACCGGAAGTCGCCATCTTGGATTTCAAAATGGCATTAGAGACAATTTTTCGCCTCTGAGCGTCATTCTGGTTAAAGAAACACACATGTTGGGTGGTATTTGGTCATTTTCGGCTGTTTTTCACCTACCAAATTTGGTTGTATTTGCTTGATTGGTTCTCGAGCTGTGCGAAATTTGTGTTTCATTTGTATGGAACCCCTCCCTTATAGAAGAGGAAAGGGTATCAAACCATTATGGATATACAGTCATACCTCGATATAAGGCAACTTTATTTTTATTTTCGTTACGTTATATCGAGTTACGTTATAACGAAGCAAAAAAAAATTTTTTTTTGATTTATGCAAGAATGTTAATGATTGCTCAATTATGCGCGAAAACCCATTTTCCATCACCTATCAGTATTCTTGAACCTTTCTTATGCCCATTTAGAGATATTTTCAGAAGAATTTCATTAATTTTAAAACTTACTACAAACACTTTTTTGAAGCAATTTATACCCCGAAAACAGTTACTGCATCATTTATTTTCAATTTCAATACATTTTCAAAGTTACGTTATATCTAGGTAAAAGTTACGTTATATCGAGGTTGCTTTATATCGAGGTTGCCTTATATCGAGGTATGACTGTATTAGTTACCCCTAAAAACATTCACCTGCTAAATTTGGTTCCACTTAGTTGGTTAGTTTCTCGAGATGAGCAGAAATTTGTGCATCATTTGTTTGGAACCCCTCCCTCACATAAGAGGGAAAGGTGTCGAACCATTATGGACATATTTGTTACCTCTGAAAACATTTACATGCCAAATTTGGTTGTATTTGGTTGATTGGCTCTCGGGCTGTGCGAAATTTGTGTTTCATTTGTATGCGACCCCTTCCTTATAAAAGAGGGAGGGGTGTCAAACCATTATAGATATATTTATTACCCCTAGAAACATCCACCCGCCAAATTTGGTTTCATTTACTTGGTTTGTTCTTAAGATATGCAGAAATGTGAGTTTCAAATGGGAAGGGTGTCGAACCAATATGGACATATTTGTCACTTCTTAAAACATCCACATGCCAAATTTGGTTCCATTTGCTTGGTTAGTTTTCGAGATGTGCATGAATTTGTGTTTCATTTGTATGGGACCCCTCCCTTCCAGATGAGGGAGGGGTCTCAAACTATCTTAGTCACCTTTCTCGGCCCCCTAAAACCCCTATATACAAAATTTCACGCCGATCGGTTCAGTAGTTTCCAAGCCTATATGAATCAGACAGACAGACAGAGCTGCATTTTTATATGTTTAGATTTATCGTTTATCTGTCAAATGACATTCTTTCAACGGTAATGTGACGTCAATGAGCTATGATATAGATAGAGAGATGCCCAAAAATGCAACGATAAATACTTTGTACTATCGATTATCGGAAATATTTCGCAATAAATCAATAGTGTCTTGCCCCTAGACCACCACATAAATTTCAGAGAGTTACTAACATTGATATAAGTTAGTCTATCGTAATCTCAGTGTCAGTCTTCGTTGTTGCACGTCGAACAAAGCGTGCGAGAAAAACACGTTTTTGCTGTACCTCTGATTCTCATGTTTGGAAACAAACATACATTTCCCGCGCTGTATGTTTGCACAAATTTGTGAACATTGTTCTAGCTAATGTTTTCTTCTGAGCAAGTAACAATCTAGTGTGCTAGGTTCTGAGTTTTGGCTGTGCAAGCGGCGTTGCATTTCGAATCATTTGTAGGTACCATCATGTGTAGAACATCATGATTTGTAGTACTACCTATGTTTGATTACGAAGTTCTCTAGTGAACCGCAGTATTTTGGGTAGTCAATGATTTTATTATTGCATTTATTTGTTTCTGTTGCAAGGCTGCATGATATGTTGCAAAACGAGGCGTGATATGTTGATTGATGTAATAAAATTTGTACAAGGTAATATACTTGATTGCTGTATAAAAACTGTATTATTCTGGTTCATCTGTTTTCTATAGTTGAGGCCGTTGGTTTGGCTCAAGTTTTTTTTTTCTTCTATTTGTTCGGCGTGCAGTGAAACCGAACCAAGCGCTAAAACTCCTTATTTCGAGTAAATATCATTCAAAGTTTGACCACCTCGTATGCTTTCTGCAAGCGTCTAAAGAGAATTTTTGTTTTTCTTTCGTTATGAACTGCAGCCTACCCGAACTAAGAACCAAATACATTATTTCAAGTAAAGCGTTCAAAGTTTAACCACTCCGTACCTATGTTTTCTGAGAGCTGCTACTGAGAATTTATGTTATTATATCATTATGAACTGTTCAAATGATTTCGTTTTTTCTTGAAAGATAGATTATCAATTTTGATTTCCGCCAGGGTCAATACCTCAGTTTAACCCCTTCCCGGCGCGGCGGAGAAAAATCAATTTTTACTACAAAAAATAAACTCCAAACTCTTATTAGTCATCAACTATATGCACAATTGACACAAATTGGATTGCAATTCAAAGATCAATCTCTTCTCTAACCATACTGAATAGTTTCTTTGTGCAAATTTCCAAGTATAATTGTTAAACTCAAATCAAAGTTTGAATGTCAGGTAATGCCATATGGCATCACCCGCCGAGAATGGGTTGAAAAAATGGCGCTTGGTTCGGTCTAGTCGCACGCCGATCATCTCAAAATCACCTTCCATCGTTCTTTCTCTTCAACGCAAAGGATATTTTTGGCGGTTTTTGTCGATGCAACTGGAACAGAATCTTTAGCCACATGCTAACGTATCACGTGTGCCAAAACAGTGAAAACATAGTACATTGTGATTTCCTTACAGTCCGATGGCTTCATACCAGGCGAGACGTACGATGCAACGAAGAAGAGCACCTGCCAATTCAGCACCGACCAGCACCGTTCTGATTTACAAATTTTAAAACCTCTTCTGTTGCACAAATTTTCGAACATCGGGTTCAGAACGCGTGTTTTCTCAACATGTTTATGTGTATCTTATATTCGGGCATGTTAGTAGAAAACGGTGAACTACGATGGAAATCGCGCGCTCGTTCAACAAAAACGTAGGATTTTTACACGGCGTGCACATGTGGGCATGTTTTGCGGAAGACTGTTTAGTGTCTATCATTCGAAGAATTATTGGAAAGGAGAAGTTTGCTTCGAACTGATCATCGCAATCACTCTCGAATTCAACAATGAAAAGAATGTAACGAACAACTCTAGTATGTCTTCGTCAATCTTACGGTCGTGACTTTGAAAACAACGCTTCTGCTATTTCTTTTCTTTCCCTGCCGGATAAACGCAGAAGATACAACGCACTTTCAGTTACTCAACAGTTTGTTTAAGCTGTCGCGTATTGCATATTATAGCTATGCGGCTGGAAGATAACGAAATTCTGTTCGTGCTGACAGCCATAAGTATGAAGTTGGAATTGCTGTTCCAAAGTTGAACTTACATTAGTCTTTGAATATATTTCAACAATTTGAATAAAATGTGTAGAATGTTTTTAGAGTGCTACTGAATTTAAATTTGCACATCACTGAATAGGATGAAACAAACACTATGCGTCGCACACAAGTCTTAACAGTCATAGTGCATGCTGGTTTAAATAACATTTTACTTTTATTTTAGCGCAAAGGGGGAAAATATTAAATCTTCAATCAATTATTTGTTTTGTTTTTATAAGGACAATTGTTGTTTAATTTATATTCGAATATAAAGCTGAACGCATCACTGTGATACCCTGACAACGCGTATTCGTGACAATTCGATCGAATTTGCACCACTGCAGTAACGAGCACATAAGATATGAACATATAAGCCAGTATATTTAGCGCCAGGGTCGGTTTTAGGCAGTAGAATAAACTGCCGTTTCAAGCATAGCAAGCATATATATTCTACACAAACCTTATGCACGATGGGACAACTATGCTTGGAACGGCAGTAAAGCACATCGTTAAGAAGCAAGTAAAATATTTATACTATTAGTTATACAACGGAATTTAAATTTTATCACGGTCAAAAGAACACTCACCCGTGGATCTAACGAATCTGTGTACTTGGTGAAATGATAAAAATTAGTATTTTTCGTTAGATTCCACTGCTATGCAACAAAAAGTACTAACCTCCATTATTTCCTCGAATCCGAAGTTTCGCTAGATTTACCGGAAAGTTTTTTGACGTGGGACTACGTCTTTGTTCACTATACTGGGATGCATTCTGTAAAATTGGAAATGAAACTGGCAAATGTTGCGTCAGATTTCAAACGTAAATAACAGCATAACCACATGATGGATAACAATAACCAATATGTTTCAATAACAAATTTACGCGAATAATGAACCAATTACATGCGAGCATTCCTACGCAGACGAAGTGAATGGACACCATCCGTTCCCTGTGATATTCTCTGTATCAATATCGAAGTAGAAATTGACAGAGTCTCCCCGTCCCAATAGGTCAATTTGTTTTTGCTTCCATGAGCTTAGACTAATATGATGTCTCGAAGGTCATAGTTTTCCAAAAAGTATGAAACAATGCCCATTCTCGAACAATTTCTAAACCTGCTTTCAGAACCTAATAAAAACTGATGTCTTGAAAGAAAACATGCCGGTAAAAGCAACAGTACCAGTGGAGTTAAGAACTGCAGGTCGCTCGTCGTCTATGATTGCAGCGGTACTCTTCTATTCGTACATTTCAGCGGTACACTTCTATTCGTACTGCAGCGCTACTATTCGTATTGCAGTGGTACACTTTTGTTCGTACATTTCTATACGTGTGCATTCGAGGAAAAACTGCAATGCTGCTGTTGATGGTATTTGAAAGTTTATCTCATAAATATGATTACCATAAATTACTCAACAAGAATTGTAAATTTTTGCAACGGATATTTATTTAATTTTATCTTCGATATTCACTAAATAACCGTGACCGGATAGTATCGAAGGAGTAAATTCCCAAATATATTCATTTATAGAAGATTAAGAGCCTGTGGATGCTTGTGATTTTTTTGTTCATTTACTGAGAGTCATTCAGAATCTCTTTTTACATTTCAAAATTGTTAGATGATATATTATTATTCTAAGTTTTGCCATAATAAACGTATATTAGCTGTCTTCGTAACACAGCGAATGTAGTTGTAGGCAAATGAAAAAAAATGTCAAGCAAAAAACAAAAATGGAATTGTTGATTGCTTTTTTGCTGGAACTTGTTAATTATTTTGTTTAACATATCTTCTTATGTTTGCCAATTAATGAACCTTTGTAAGGGCTTCCATATTATTTTGAAAGTAAGATCCATATTATAGATTTGATTTAATCAGAGTTAAATAAGACAAAACCTTTTATTATGATAACGTAAGTATTATTGGATTTGATTTATGGGGATATAGAGTTAATTCTGACTTTGCCGCATTACGAGAAATTCTTGGTGCTTCTTCAACAAGCACGATATGCTTGTGCCTTGTCAAATACATGTTGTTTGCACAAAACAATACTACAGGAATAATATTGCCAGATATAAACGATATTCTTTCGAGTGTTGTTGAATATATTTCAAAAATTGATTTCCAGGGGTGGCTGAAAATAGAGATACGTATAGTCACTGTGTAAACACATTGATTCTGTCTGCAGACTCTGTATATTTTGTAACGAAAAATCCCCTAATTACAGTGTTTAGTCCCACGTCACCATTTCATACAACCCTAGGGCTGTATACCTTGTAATATTTTTAACCGTGATAACATTAAAATTCAACAGTACTATACTTTTATTCCGAACTAATACTCCCCCAGAAATAACTTATCGGTGTTTTTTTTTCTTTGGCTCCACTGTATAAGGAGCTGGACGGTGTCAAGTCTCGCACAATGGGAATAAGGCTGTTGCGGCATTGGAACAATAAGAATTATTTCGGAGAGACCAACTCGTGGTCTATTAAATCTTGCTATTGGTGGTCTAGACTTTGGACGAATCGGCATAAATTCCGGATCAAAGGAACTCTGACAACACAGTTGAAAGCTGTTTTACACTAAAAACTAGACACGGTCGGTAAGTTTTAATAGCCAGGATGCAATAAGCTGGTGTTGCTGCCAAATAAAGTCAAATTTTCATAGGAGAAAGCGGTTGTCTCTGTACCACCATCTGCTACTATAATGATTTGTTTCAGCCGAAAGCTTACGCTGTTGGTGCCCGCTGCTGCTAACAGCTGCAAATAAGTTGAAGCCATCCTTCTCACCATCCATTAGAAAAATGATTGGTTCGAGCATAAGCAGGCTCTCATATAGCCTCTTAATAGGGGTAATATTCTGTCGACCGCGTTAGGGAAAGCAAACACTAAGCGACCAATCAGAGGTCAAAATTTGCGTTTCAATGATGTTTGGCCATTTTTATTAGTACAGTACTGCCCCTGTTTACATAGTTGACGTAACAACCAACACCATCATTGCGAGAAAAACGCGTTTTTGTTATTTTAACCCAAATAATTATATTGAGATACAATTTGAACAAAATAGTCTGTCAATTTTATGAAAATTGATGTTTGAATAGAGGCCCCATGGATTATACAAGTCTGCCCATGGTAATTAATGCAGAAAAACCGCTACGCTAGTTTTTGCGAATAAACATGCATTTTTCTCGTAGATTGTTCGCATAACTTGGCGTAAAAACTCGACTACTTCCTACTCTGCCTCGCAGTGAATTAGTTTTATCAATCGTGTTTCGGTCAAACGTCAGTTATTGTCCATCGGCAGTTTCAATTAGAGAAATACGCACAAACACACCTACAAACCCACACACATACACACATAAACACATGCACAAAAACTTACATTTACGCTAATGTGGGTAATCGTTACAAGGTAAAATGCAAACATGACAGCACAGAGCCAGAGCAAACTTTTTTTGTTCAATTCAGGCCCCCAGACAATGCTGAACCTGCCGAATATGGATTACTCGTGCCTCTGATTGGTGCATTACATATGCATGTACGTGAATTTTATATGAAAATTAGCATAGGAAAACTTTTTTGCATGTTTCTTCTTAGAGAGCTATCGATCAATTCACTTCCGGTAGTGTCAAGATTGTTTGGGGCCCCAAATAGAACGTTCTGGCAAATCGATTAAATTTACCCACCGTAATATACGCACACGTTTTAATTATTTCATCTGATGCAAATATCCACTAGTAGGGGGAAAGAACACGGTGACTTTAGACCTTCCTGAGGCTGAGTGTTTGTAAAAATATTAATATACAATACAAGAATTCAATCCTCCTTTCCCCTTTCCATGGAATGTTTGTCGAATTAAACGACTTAACTTAGACAAACAGGAAGTAGTTAGACAGTCGAGTAAAACGACTTAACATAGACAATTGCACCTTGTATGGAGTGACGCCAGTTTTTGCAACCAATTGGCAGTTACGCCAAAACGTTTTTCCAATATTTCTCAAAAGTTTTAGAACAAAATAGTTTTCTTTTCATTTGTAGTGTATGTATCTTAGGGAAAGGAATCTAAATCAACGAAAAAGTGCATTTTGGTCATTTTGGCTCTTACGTCAACTATGTAAACAGGGGCAGAGTAGCTCGAATAAATGAGCTACAATTTTCTGTATTTGAGTGGATACATAGGAGATTTTCCAATCGATTGCTGCAAGAACGAAAGAAATCCGTTGAAAACTAACCGATTTATAAGCATTTGAAATTGGACATATTTTTCCCCTGTATCGCTAGAATTTTTATTTCAAATAGATTTTACAAAATGATTATTCTGCAATTACTCTGACCTTTCCAGAATTTCCTTGTTAAATCAAATTCTCTAAAAATCACTGGTGATCCATGGTTTTCCAGGCGCTACACACCCTGATATTGTTTTCAGCTGTCCATTTTCACTCTTTTATTTTTTTCTTTTGCTTTATAACAGTTTAACTGAAAGTTTCCTAGACTTTTGAAGTAGAAGCATTGTTTGCCTTAGAGAGAGCTTCAGTCAAATCTGCGATTTTTCAACGTTAAAGTATGTTTCTGATTCGAAGATTTGCTTGAAATAAAGTCAGAAAAGGCGATTGCACCCAGGACCCCAACTCACGACCCGTTGATTAACGTACCGGTGCCAACGGCTTTACTTCCTCATGCGATGGAAGGCATGATCCCAGAGATTTTTCGCCTCAGAAAATCTCCCGGTGTCGGCTAGGATTGAATCTAGACCAGTTAGGTTGGTTGTGAGTGGATCACGCCACCTCACAACCATCGACACCTATGTCGGCGGTGGAATTCGAACCCAGGCGTCGAGCGTGGTTAGCGGAGACGTTACCTACCACGCTAGACCATTGCTCTTACCGCGAGATAGTTTATAACCGTTATTCTGTGCACATCCCAGAATACAGAAGCCATAAGCACACAACTAACTACCGATTCCACTGTGGAGTAAAGCCATAAAACCATGTTTTTTTTTTCATTACATGTCGTCGCAATAAAAATCGTTTTATTGCGGTTGAACATTATCCCGAATCATCAACACGTTGTTGTCTTTGGTCGATTGAGAGCACTAGCGACGCACGCTCTCCGCCGAGCTTTCGCATGCTTAAATATCCCTGCACGATATGTCCAACTTGTTTCGTTGATTCTGAGTGGCAGCTGTCATGTTCAACTTCAACCTACGATCATTCACTTACAGTGAAAAGTATTGAAAAGCTTTCTGTGTTCAACCGTGTCTTTCTGAGCTCATGATCTGACATGAACATTATTCACATCTTAGCTCAGAAAAACAAGCTGATAACCATAACATTTGATCCTATCCTTGGAAATCGTTATTTTTATTAAACTAGGAAGCCTTTAACAGCATACTTAAACAAAACGAGCAACAAAGAGCAAAGACGGATTACTGAAGCACGAAACCCGGGACAGCTCGTTTAACCTTCAAGGAGCTAATCACGAATGATGGTGTGCGTGCAAATTCCTAAACGAAAACCAAACCCCTTCTGCTCGGCTGGACAGCTTGGCAGTCCAACCGCAGCTAGCTGGTGAAGAGGAAAGGTGAATGGTATTGTCGAGGGTCTGTGCTTTATTATTCTCACAAAGAGGCTGCTTGTTATGTTGAAGCCCGAAAATGGAAGTCCTAAATTTCCGTTATTTTCACCCAGTTAAGTTGATAGGTTAAACTTCATCTCAAAGAATGAGGATTTAAAATCCTGATTATTTTTGGTTAATTGGATGGCTTGAATTACGATAGTACATAGAAGGGCAATCAAGCAATGAAAAGTAACAACCACACTGGTAGGTGGAATGTTTTGCGCCGAGATTTGGTATTAAAGCTTGTTCTGCTTCCGTGCGATAATGCTAGCACTAAAACAGTAACCGCATTAGGTAGACGGTGGCTATAAACGAATATACGAATAGCATTCGTTTGCTGTTCCTTCCCAAGAGGGGTCGAATATAAATATTCAAACGATTATTGGTTGTTGTTTCCAGCAGCCGGGCTTTTTTCGGGTTGTAAATCGCCGCGGCGTATGTCATCATGTTGGCACTGGCCGGTGCAACCCTAACCTCGAAACACCAGCCAGACTGTGCCCGTTTTGAGGTCAAATGTCAAAATAGTTTTTCTGATGTACTTACAGTAGGTCGCCGTGGTAAGCCGATCGATGGTGTCCTGCTTTAGCTTGGAGTTCTTTTTGCCCATTGCTACTGTCGGTGCTGTTGCGTTTTCCGCTCCTGCTGTCGCTAGTGTTACGATACGGACGATACGACGTCTGGCGTCTCCGGAACTCACACTCTCACTCCCGGGAAGGCGAAGGTTGCCGCACACGCGAAACTAAATTGGTCCTAGCTACGGGAGGGGAAACGATATCTACGGTCGATGGATTTTTCGCTGGGATGCGTTTGGTTTATTTTTCTCGTTTCGTTCCGGCTGCCAAGTCGCGTTTTTCGCGTCGACGTCTCTAGGTTAGGAACGGATTGCGCTCACCGAATTTGGCTCATTCCTAAATGAGATGGAAAGAGACAGAGACAGAGAAAAGTCGTTAGAATGAATCGATTTTTGCTACATTTAACACAATGAATCGGATCAGTTGCTTTGATTCTTGATTGGTTCTGCCTATCAATTGATTGGAAAATGGAGCAAAAATTGCCGTCGGGATCGGAAAGAGTTGAGTGTGAGGGGTTGAAACATCGATTCAAATAAGTACACTTTAGAGTTCTTGCTGTGATAAAATAATAACGTTTCGCCGTAAAAGCGTTCAGTCTTATATGCGATGTATTTTCAATTAAATCCAAGCTAACTGAAAAACGACGATACTCACCAGTTGACACGCAACACTGCTATTCATTTTTATTGATTTTTTTTTTGTAATTCTTGGCTTCAAGGTTTATTTTATGTCGTTTGGTTTTAATTTAAACGACTACCGTCAATATGTTTGCTTTGACTCGACAAAACTCGTTGCAAACGAACAATAAACATTTCAAATTCATATCACCAGTTTTAGTATTGAATTTCTATGCGAGGATAACCAAATCCGATCGGAACGGAATCTTTAGGTTCGACCTTATTAAGGAATGGTACCGGAAAGAAACTTTCTGGAACAGGTAACAGACCTGGAAAGATCGACATAATTCCACGACAATAAGATTAATGACTTTACTTTATAGCTATAACAGATATTCGTTCCTACCTGTCATTATATAGAGTATTGGCAAAAAGACGAGTTCTATTCAGTCGTTGACCAAGGTTACAACTTGTATAGAAAGCATCGCATTCGCATTGAAATTAATGTTGAAACTCAGGGTGGTAGCGTTCTCACAGGCAATAACTTAAGCTGCGAAGAACGCAGTATGTACTTTAAAATGATTTATGGATGGATGTTAGAACCTCTGTAATTACTTCAGTTCAAATAACTCCATTTCATTCAGCTTCAAACCGAATATTCAGCAAAGAGGCGTTCACGAATGCCAACAATAAATAGCTTTCTTCGCAATCTTCCAAATGACTCACTCCCCATTCACAGCGGAAACATGATTATAATCGGCTCTTCCGGTTCCATCGTATGATTCATTGACCTTGATCGATTCGAGCACAGCTCCCCCGCCATTCCACCGGAAGCATTATTAATGCCGTTCCAACTTGCGCGAAAAATTAAATTTCTTTGACCTTCCGGTTTTTTTCAGCCTTGCTGCGGAAACGACAACAAGCGGAAACACAAACGAAACGCACAAAGACTGATCTCCTGATAATGTTGTCGAAGATGGTGTGCTGGGAGTGATGATGATGATGATGAAGCTGATGACGGTGAGGGTGATGACGAGAACGACGTCGACGACAGCCATCGACATTTGCGGCGTTCGAGCGCATTTCCCACGGTTGAAGGATTTCCGCTGAAATTACAACAATGAATGGTGCCGCGAGTGGGAGGTGGAGGGGGGGGGGGGGGTTACGTCTCCGCCCACTCACTTAGGTATTCAACTGGGCCATCGAAGAAGTAATACGAACCAAGCATAGCAATGAGCGGAGTCTATCGTGTGTCAGAATAGAAATCTTCAACGGTTTATTTTCTTCTTGAGAACCCCCTTCCCTGGCGCTTCAAATATTACAACGATCAGCTGAATCATCGGAGGGTGGCCAAAAGGTATGAAGGGAGAGAACAGTGAAACGTGTTTGATTGTTTTTTTTTCTCTCTCTCTCTCTCTCTGTGCCATCAGGGGAGCTTTTCAATCGTTCGTTATCAGACAGGCATGAACAAGAGACGTTCAGCTTCTAGAAAAGGTGCACGTGATCCGTAAACAGGTCATAAACGCTGGAATCGAAAAAAATGCATCTAATGGAGAGGCAAGTTATACGTTCGAAAATAGAAAAGTACAAAAAATTGTTGAGCTATCTCGTTGAGAACGCTTCCTACGGGAGCAAGCAAGCATTTCATTGCTGTTAGACTCCGCGCGAGTTGTAACCGAGCCAAAACATCCGCAGTCAAGTGTAATTGACATCGATAAAACTTGTGCGAAAGCGAACGGGAGCGTTTCGGAGAGTTGTTGAAAAGGTTTCCCTTTTTTAGCCTTACATTCGGTCGAAAATAGTCTGAACCCATTTCGAGAATGGTGCTGGCATGAAACTTTCTTGCCGAAAATTATCACGTACACAATAGGGATGCGAACAGCTTCGGATTTATTTGGGTAAAGTGCGTGCAGATTTTTCGTTTACCATCCTGCTTCGGGCAGGGTTGGCAAACTAATTACTCGGGTCGGACGGACATTTGGTTGGCTCATTAATTTCTGACAGAGTTGAACAAACAGAAGCTTTTCCTCTGGCCGTTTATTTAGTCTCTTCAGGACTGGCGATGGCAGTTCAATTTGCCCTCGGAGGCGATTTGGGCCAGCTGCCATCGATCAAGAAGACAATTTGCCTGAAGTTTCGAGAGCGGGTTTCAAGAATGTTGAAACTGGCAAAAATATTGATAACGACAACAATTACAAAATCGTCCCAAATGTACAGGGTGCGTAACAATTTTTCGCTGTAGGCGACATATCTCACATCAAACTACATCACGAAAGAAACGTTGTAGGAAAGTCCCCATTGGGTATTTTCAACTCAAAATTAGGGTAGAATTAGTTTAGAGTGTATTATTTACATCGTACTTTTGTCGTTGTCAGTTTTTCGAAAACTGGAAAACAGGCGTCACCCAAAAAGAAGCGCCGCGAATTGATTTTGCGCAAGCGCCTGGCACATCCTCAGCTTTTTCATCGGGACACCGGAAAACCACTCGGAATCGTGCAGTTAAGTCGTGTGAATCGTGTGATTAAACGTTACCACGAAACTATAAGCATCGAACAGAAGCAGAAATGCGGTTGGAATGCATGTGATCAGGATCACAAAAACGTGAACTTAATTCATTGGCTCTCCTAATAATGGTTTTATTGTCATACTATCTTCCGAAGAAATCTAGTATATAAAAAGGCTCAAATCATGACAAAAAAATTTAGTTCAAAACTCAACCGCTAGTGGCGCTGCAAAATCTAACTTTTTAGCCATACGTTTTATAGAAATGGTGTCTTGAGCAAAGTTATGGTAAAGTTATTACAAAAAACTTTGTCGAAGACACTTTTCTTATAACTCTTCTTGTTTTGAATATATAACGTCTCTTATTAGACTTGTTTTTAAAATTAGTTTTTCTCGAATATACAAAAAACTGTAATATTTAGAAGGTAACAATGTTCAACATATATTTGTATATCATTAAAACACACAACTTTGTAGAGGACACGAAATAGATAGCTTCCACACAAATCGAGTTATTGCCAAAAAATGTTAAAAAAGCATCATTTTTTGTACACCAAGAGCACAAAATAGCAAAAACTAGCAGACGAAACCTGCATGCAATGAAAAATTTTCATAATCACTTTACGAAATCACTTTGATCGTTTGTCCCTTTCAGTATCTTCATTGCCTAAGTTTTGTTTTAAAAACAGCCTTACTCAACGTTTTCGATTACAATACACGTCAAACGTTGGCCAGGTTACTTATCAGTGCATACTTTTTCCAAATTAAAAATGTTGTATTATCTATTGCATTGTTCTAAAAATTAAATTATATTTTTATGTTTTAATTTTGCTAAAATAAATGTAAAAAAAATATAAAGTTGAAAAATCATCATCAGAATTAGCATTATCCTTCTAATAAACATCTAGCCTGTATTATGCATCACCGCAAAGCTCATTAGGTGGCTTGTCTCGCAAACTGCTAATAACTGGATCTGTTGATTCCAGAAAACGGTGTAGTAAATCAACATTTAAAGCTGTTCTAGAAAACTTTTTGGTGTGGTCTAATCTGTATCTATGAAGGTAATAATTATTTTTCGTTTACAAATATTTCAGCAAGTTCACCATACCTCTTGATGACTTTGTTCTGGCTTTCTTGTGCCTTTTCGGATAGCCAATAGGCCAAAAGGGACTAGGAAATGCCTAGTAGATTAACAGTACTAAAAAAAGATCGGTACAGTGAGATCGATTCTTGGCGTGAAATTGTCCAATGCTATTACTAGTTCAAGTTTATGACATGTTCGCCCTGCAATTGCACTATGAACTGTCTTTTTGAATTTTATATCAGGCAATGAAGATACTAAAAGGGACAAACGATCAAAGTGATTTCGTAGAGTGATTATGAAAGTATTTCATTCTATGCAGGTTTCGTCTGCTAGTTTTTGCTATTTTGTGTTCTTGGTGTGTACAAAAAATGATGCTTTTTTAACATTTTTTGGCAATAACTTGGATTGTGTGTAAGCTATCTATTTTGTGTCCTCTACAAAGTTGTGTGTTTTAATGATATACAAATATGTGTTGAACATTGTTACCTCCTAAATGTTACAGTTTTTTGTGAATTCGAGAAAAACTAATTTTAAAAACAAGTCTAATAAGAAACGTTATACAGTCATGGAGAAAAAAATAAATACACTTGCAGTGTTGGATGATTTTTCATATTTGCGCACTGATTTTAATTGTTGTACGATGTTATGTTGCGTCTTTACGATCTGCAGATGCTCTTTTTTAAAGAGAAACGGAGAAATAACTGGAGAAATTTCTTTGTCGCTGATTCCAAAAATTTTTTGCGTGAGTTAGTGTTTTTGGAGTGGCGAAAAAAATAAATACACTATTGAAATATAAGTACAAAACAATTCAAATTAGCTTTATTTCTCTACATATCGTTAGCAAAGTGACCTTTTACGTTACAAAACTCACTTTCAATATTTTGTGGTTTGACCTGTGTTTTGTAAAACCATACTCAATCTTCGTGGTATGTTTACCACCCGGTTTCACGAGTAGAAGCTGGACTAGCATTTCACGCTGCCTGTACGACATTCCATAAGTCTGTTTTATTCTTTGGATGATGCTTTGAAACCTAGACATTCTCAATCTTCCATAGAATTTCTAAAGAATTTAAATTAGGAGTCTGCGCTGGTCAAACTAATAATTTAATTTTTTCGTTTAAAAATCATCTTCGTGTTTTCAATACTGTATGTTTAGGATCGTTATACTGCATAGAGATCCAGCAAAGTGGCATGTTTTCTTCGACATATGGAAGCCTAATCGACCACCTAGGTACACAGGAAACTTTATTCTACTTCAAAAGCGACACATTTTGGCAAGAACTGAATTTTCTAAAAAGTTTTTAGATTAGGGTGCAACTAAAAAGCACATCGTGTTGTTGTCGGATGAGTCGAAATTCAACCTTTTTGTTTCAAACGGTCAGCAGCTGGTGAGAAGACCGGTAAAAACTGCCTTCAAAGCACAATTAACCACGAAAGTAGTAAAATTTGTAAGTGACCACAAAACGGTGTAATACTGTTTTCTGATGCTGGTATGGAACCCATTGATTTTATAACATAAACTATGAATATCAACGACTGTGTAGATATTTTACGTAGCGCAATGCTTCCGTATGCCAAAGAAAACATGCTTCTTCGTTGGAGAGTAACGATCCTAAACATACAGCATTAAAAACAAGAAAATGATTTTCAAACGAATATATAAAATTATTAGTTTGACCAGCGCAGACTTTGAAATTAAATCCTTTAGAAATTCTATGGAAGATTGGGAAAGTCTAGGTTGCAAAGCATTATCCAAAGAATAAAACAGACTTATGGAACGTCGGACAGGCAGTGTGAAATGCTAGTTCAGCTTCAACTCGTGAAAACCTGGTGGTAAGCATACCCGGAAGATTGAATATGGCTTTACAAAACAAAGGACAAGCCACGAAATTTGAAAGTGAGTTTTGTAACGTCAAAGGTCACTTTGCTAACGATATGTAGAGAAATGAAGCTAATTTGGATTGTTTTGTATATATATTTTAATAGAGTATTTATTTTTGTTGCCACTTTAAAAACACTAACTCACGCACAAATTTTTCGGAATCACCGACAAAAAAAATTCTTCAGTCATTTCTCCGTGCCTCTTTTAAAAAGAGTGTCTGCGGATCATAATGACGTAACATAACATCATACAACAATTTAAATCAGTGCGCAAATACGAAAAATTATTCAACACAAAAAGTGTATTTATTATTTTCTCCATGACTGTATATCCAAAACAAGAAGAGTTATAAGAAAAGTGTCTTCGACAAAGTTTTTTGTAATAACTTTATAACTTTGCTGAAGACACCATTTCTCAAAACGTAAGGCTAAAAAGTTAGATTTTGCAGCGCCACTAGCGGTTGAGTTTCGAACTAAAACTTTTTGTCATAATTTGAGCCTTTTTATATACTAAATATCTTCGGAAGATAGTATGTCAATGAAACCATTATTTGGAGAGCAAATGAATTAAGTTCACGTTTTTGAACTCTCGTACCACTGTGCATTGCTTCGGTCAGGGATGTGGCCAAAGAGTTGAATCTGTACAATTTTTTGTTCAGAGAGCAAGAGACCTTATACGTACAAATTGCAAAAGACTCCAAATCGTGACAGGCCCGGAAACCTTACACCCAGATGCTGATTAACCCTCTTTTTCCATCACATCACTCCCGGCAGCTTTCGGGGCTACTGTTCTTCACAGCCAAGCACAAGTTTGATGTTCCGGAAGAAGTAACAAAGCAGAAACTTTTGAAGTTTGTCAAGGAATACATGATTTATCCGTGACCTGCTCACGTGGCTAACGGAGTGCGCTGTTCATGACTATCAGGACTGTAAGAGGGAAGATCTACTTCAGCGGGGAGTGTCTACAGAAGCAACTGCTTCCTCTGTTGTAGAAACACGAGGGCCACGTTTTACGATGTTTCGATTCACAGATGCCATCACCTCCATGATTTTACCTTTAAGCGATTTTACTGTAGTGAGGCGTTATGGCATTCCGCTTGACAACTTCACACAAAAAATAATCCAAAGGGTTGATATCGGCACTGCTAGGGGTCCAAATTTCCTTCTTCCAAAACTACGGAACTTTTTCAGCCAGCCACTTCTGATGGTAGGAAACTTCGGTGACATGACGATTGGAACCTAACTACGATCTGTTGCAAGCCACCTTTCATTCTTTCGATTCAACTTTCGATCTCACTCGAAGTTATTTTCATTAAAGAAACAAATTATACGATTGATACAATGAGGATGCTTCAATCGACCTTTAGCTTTCTCCAATTGCCTTGGTTTATTCGCAGTTTTCATGACCTCTATATAGTCGAGTTCTTGCCGGATTTCCTGAGCCATGGACCTTATTGATCTCACTGGATTCTCTTAATCATATTATTTTTTTTCTTTTCTGACCTAGCTTCGTTTAGCGATATTGGAACGGCACTTGTATTTCTTCCAGGTAGGTTTTACAGTCACCTATTTATTACCTCCTTTACACTTGCTACGGCACGCAATAAAACGACGACGGCTGCCGATTGTTCTCTTGCTTCGTCATCGTTTGTTTACATTTGACACCTAACAGTATGAGCTATCCAGTGCTGCTATATATATTCGAATTTTGTTCCGCAAGCATGAGAAATCGCTGTTAGAAACTTACTGCAAAAATTTTTCACGCACCCTGTACAATATGTCAACAATATCGAAATCGTCGGATATGTCAAAATAAAACTGACATAAATTTATAAAAATGTCAAATTCTGTGTTTTTGTTAATTTTGACATTTTTTGTGTATAGTAAGTAGTCACAAACCTCCTGAAATTAATGATTTCAGTATTCGGATGTAAGTACTAACAACCTCAACAGCGAGCGTATCAGCGACTCCCTGATTAATCGCCGCAGTGTCGACTTGCTTAAGAGGAATTTCGCGAGTAATACGTTTACAACTTTGATTTCCAGCTTTCAACCTCCTACTTTCTTATCTCTATTTAAGCTTTTCTATCTTTCTTCTTTGGAGCCCCGTTTCCACCTTTAGCACACTGACCACCCTCTCGTTCCGCCTTCCTTTCAGTTCCACCAGGTTTCCTGCACCAACACGTCCTTCACAGGCGTTGTATGGTAGCCTTTGCCGCCAAAATGGCCTCCTGATCGGCATCTTCGGTCATCGGTGAAGGGTCAAATGGGGATTCTTGGTGTGCCTGGCCTTTTTTTATGTTTGAATAAAATACAGCGGGGTTCTAGGGACTAGGCGTCGGATTTTTCTTAATTAGCTGATTGGTGAGGAGGCAATTGATGAGGGGCAAGAAGAGTGCTTCACCTGCTTTTTACTTTCTTTGGGTTTACTTTTGTATTTCTTCGCGGTTTATAAATTTTCTTGAGGCTCCATGGGACTGCGCTTAGTGTGACTATCTAAAAAAAGCGGTTTCAAAGTTAAATGACCATTATATCATAAACTGCTCAGGTGTGCTTCGCTTTTTTCTCTTTCCCCCTTACTCGCTCTATCTCCCTTACTCGTTCGGCGTGCGGTTATTGCGTTTTACAAAATCCATTCGGTTCTAGGTAAATTTGTAAAATTCACGTGATGAAACGCGAAGTTTGGTGTAATACAGACTGTTAACGATTGGTAGGTTGCCAAAGAAAACTAGAAACTTCGATTCACCTGTATGCCGATATAGTGATTGTGGCGCGGTTCTATTATCGTCTCTTGATGGCCGGTTTCCCAGAGACCGAAAAGTAACCATATCATGCGCAAATTTGTGTAGAAAAGATTGCATCATCAACCTCGATGAATTCAGATCAATTCCTTTCCACTAACACTAATTTCTTCATTTAATACTTGTGGATGATGCAGAAGATTCCTCGGTCTCTAGTAGCAAAGTAACACTCCCCATATCCTTTCCTTTATTGATCTGCATTGGGCGTGGTCAGCTACGTTATTGACCAGTGAAAAGAAACATCACCAAGTTGTGTGTGTGTGTGTGTGTGTGTGTGTGTGTGGAAACCTATTTCTAGATCCCACTGTCTGGCAGTGATATTATGAAAAACAAAAATTGCAGGTATTTTTCACTTTTGCGACTATCTTAGTTTTGGGATCTAGAAGGTGTTAGCTCTACCGACTTTCCAAAGACCCTTTACAGAATGACTGAGTACTTGCAGTACCTTCCGGAGTCTTTTTCCATTCGGTAAGTCCCGCCTCAAAATAATATTAAAGTCCTATGGATTCTATTATTATTTTCAGACTTTCAATTAATTTGATACATCTGTATCAAAAAAATTGACCCGTATTTAATAATTATATTATGTTTTATTTATTATACAGCGGATTGGCAAAACGAGAAGAAAGCCATGCATAGATAAACAAATGAATAATTTTTTGTATAAACAAATATACCAATATATAACTTTTTTTTCTAACACGTGCCAAACTAGTCAAAATTAGTTACGGTTATAATCAATAAAAACATCCAGAGTCATTTGCTCAAAAGCTAGAAAAATCGAAAAAAATAATAGCACCAAAAAGCGTTTTGCAGCAAAACATCCAATAGTTGTGTAGCAAACATGAGCACCTCTACCCAGCGATGCCACTAAGTTTTGAATAAAATCTGGCAAAACAAAAATAAAAAGTCTGGCAAAAATCTGTCACTCATTTTTGGATAAAATTCCTGGTAGAAATGAAAGTGATGAACTTTTTTTTTGCTCTCGCCGGGTGTAGGTAGGTAAAGGCCAGGCACGGCCCATCTCGCAGTAATGACCTTTTCGCGAGACGACGCGGATGAAATCTTGCAAAAATCTGGCTCATTTACAAATATCTGGCTGATTCCGAGGTTTATCCGTTTGTCCGGCGCGCAAACAGAAATCTGGCAAAATCCAGATTTATCCGGCACAATGGCAACGCTGCCTCTACCACAACACAATCAAAGTAATCGTTTGTGCATCACTTTCGCTATCCGGCACCAAGGCAACAAGTTAAAAAAATTCTTATTAGAAATCCCGAAAAGAACTCGATGTCGTGGTCGTTTTCGCAAACACATCGTACGACCGGTATACAATGCTAAAGAAAAAACAGGAATACTTAGCAACTTTTGTCTCTCGCTCTCCCTGCTTGCACTCGTTCACCGTGTGGAACTAAAATCAGGCGTTTTTCACATGCATTATCGATGAACTAACTCGTGCTATCCTAATTTATATTATGTTATCTTAATTTATACTAATGGAAAACACTAATAATTTGGAAAATAAACTTGGAGCAAGCAGGACTGCGTGCTTATTGCCATGCAGCCGTCAATCACCGAAGAAACATCACCAAGTTGTACACTGAAAATGGCTTTCTACTCCTAGGCATCATTATGACGGTTCTTTGTGCAATTTCAGCTGATTCTGGTCAATCGCGGGCAACACACGGACGATCAAATATGCTATGCTATGCTATGCTTCTCGGTTTATGAATTTCTTTGAATCGCGACCGTTTACTTTGGAATCTGATCAACAAGCAGGTCAGTTTTCCTTGTCCTAAGACATTGACCTAGTCTAATGTATCGCGCCAAGAACCGTAGCCGCCCTTATGCATTCATCTCTCCATATGTCCTGCTCTAAGTTTGGTGCTTGGTTCTGGAAATTCGCTGGGTGGCGGGCTGCGTGCTTCAGGGTGTGGTGGTCTACCACCTCCGTTACTCAGACTAGCAATGTGCTTGTAATGTAATGTAAGACAAGCAAAATACGAGACAAGCGAAATACGCAGTACATTAGGGCGGCCTTTTGTCATCTCGATCCCTACAAATTTGCATTGTATTCAATGTTTTTGTTTTGGGCCGGAAGTACACAACCCAGGGCCCCGGATATCCTTCCGGGTACAGTTTTGCCCGACAGATTATTTCCTGAGGTGCTCCTTTCCCGACTCACGGTGCCTTGTATCCGCCCGGATCGGGCAGGGGAACGGTGTGGTTTCCGCCTCGGAAATTTCAGGAGTCAGTCTCTTTCTCGTCCATGTTGGCGGAGAGAATGAAATCCGGAAACCAAATTAAAACTGAAACCGTAGAAACCAGAACAAGAAATAACTACCTTTGATAGCCACTCTGCAAGTATTGTATTATGCTTTTGCTGCTTATCTGTAGTTTATTGTTCCGGCAGCTACTGATCCGTGCTGCAAACAGTGTACGAACTGCACTCTAAACTCAAATAGCAGGTAATTATTTCCACAGCACAGCAGCGAGTCGAACAGAAGAACACGCGCCGTACACAAGCCGTGTAGCTAACAAGAGTAGCAGATCGAACGAAGTTTGGCCTTAACGAATAGACTCAAATTATTGAGAACTGAAGCAGAGGGACCAAAGCTCCTGGGAAGGAGGGTGGTTGTAATAGCTCTTAATGATGGCTGTTACGTAAAATTTAATGGTAAATAAAAACCATAAGCTAAGGTTTTATACGACCCGTGCGGATAGATGTATGGTTGGGGTGGGGTTTAACAAATTCTAAGCCGCTAACGGAGCCTGAAATTTCCAGTGCCCTTCCATAGTATTCTAGCCTTTTGAGTTAGGCCACCGTTACACGCAGAGGACCCCTCCTTTCGTTACAAACTCGTTGGATCAAAACGGGATTCTATAAACAAACAACAAATTTCAAATTCAGGCCCCAGCAACCTTACTACAGTTGCACGCAACAGGTAGAACCGAGGAGATGTAACTGAAGGAGGACTACAACCTCGACAGCGAACCGCTGGATAGAGGACCTTCGATTTCATTACTAATCCTTGGTTCGCCAAGTGGGGATGAGGAGGACTGTCTTTCCGTCCGGTGACGCAGCCGAATAACAAAGGAAATCCTGAGTCGACCACACTGACAACGGTCAACGGAGACAGCGTCGTCAAACACGAGCGCTAAGGGCCAGAGTAGTAAAAAGTTCCAATCCTTGGCATGCGCGGAACCCCCTGCACCGCGACAAACAACAGGGGTAACATATAAGGAGATGCTAGAGGCCACAAGCATGTCAATCCCATCGATTGACTATCCAATAGTATGTTAGTGAATAGTTAAAAGCTGCTCGCGCCAACATCCTGAACTGCATTGAGGACCACAGATCACCTGCCATCAGGCCCAAGTTTAGAAGTTTCCGTCTAAAAACGGTATCCTACAGCTTAACTGTGCCGACAACGACACAGTTAGGTGGCTGGAGACTACGGCGTCTTCTCTCAAACCGTAGGAGGGAGCACACCTTCGTGTCTTGCATACGAAGGACCTGTCAAAGACCTTAAGATTCATAGGGTGCGTCAAGGACAGTGTGGACACCACAAAAGAGCACATAGCTTCTTGCTGAACTACAAGTGCGGCAAAGTACGCATGCGGTAAGTTTGCCGAAAGTCCTCTTACACAGGCGCGAGGGGCTCTGGTGCTAAGGTAGGAAGGGTACGTTCGGAGACTCCCTCAGGGAGTGCACCGCAACCACCAGCACGATGCACTCCCGCGATAGCGAAGATTGTTCCGCCGAAAAATGGAACGAGAAGTAAGTGTGAGGATCTGACCAGACAGCCGCATACCGTCGCCTAAACGTGAGAGTCGCACTTCTGTCGCCTACCGCCTGCTGCAACGGGAGCCTGTTGTTGAGGATACGCAGTCAACGCAACCCAGCATCACCGCTTATGGCAACCGTCCGCCAATCGGAACTCAACAGGGTAATCTCCATCACGCAATGGGCGCTCTCTTCTTCGCAGGAGATTTATCAAAGATCAGCTATCCGTAGCGCTGATCCAGGAACCATGGGTCAACGACACCAGGATCCTTGGCTTAACCAACGTAAACGGTAAATTGATCTATTGCAACCATCAGTAAAACCCTAAGACTGCGTAAGTAGCGCCTTGATTACGGAAAAAGTCAAAAACTAGAATGTCTCTGATGAACCCAGTTTATCAGACCACTGATACATCAGATTTAACCCTCTGAGAAGAGAACACTTCAGAAATTCTATGGAAACCAACTAAAATTGGTTTAAGCTAGGAGCTAGACCTTCATGAAAAATATTTCGATAATATTACACGATATTGGTTGATACCCTCCCAGTTGGTCTCGAGGTCCGATGCTGGCCTAACAAGCCAGTTGTCGTAAGTTCGAGTCTCGTCTCGGGAGAGACTGTTAGTGTCAGTAGGATCGTAGCGCTAGCCCCGCAACTTTCCTGTACACTTAACGGTTGGCTGCGAAGTCTGTGTACAGTAAACAGAAGGTCGAATTCCGATACGGAATGTAGCACCAAGGCTTTGCTTTATTGGTTGATATATTGAAACAAAAAATACTTTGTCATATTGAATATTGGAAATATTTCGCAATATATCAATAGATCCTTGTCACTAGGTTTTAAGGAACATTTGGTTAACTCGAGAACATCTTATCACAAAAATATTTGAACTCCAGCTGAGCTGGAAATCGCAACAAGTGACCTACAATACAGGATCACGGAAGCTTTTACGTCAAACTGTCCGTTAATGAAACGGACCGAATCCGGACAAAAAAGACAAAACCAAAGCCTTCAGTCCTAAAAGTCTGACTTCAGCTCTTCTCAAGTTGATGGAAAAATTCACGGATAACTATATCCGCAGCGAGTTTCTGAAGACGTCACTTTTGCAAAAGCATCGATATTCTTATCAACAAGGTAAATCTACTGAAACCACTTTACATTGTCTAGTGATGAAAATCGAGAAGTCACTGAAATATAAAGAGACAGCGGTCTGCGCTTTTCTAGATATTGAGGGAGCTTTTGATAACACGTCCTTTGCATCAATTAACACGGCTTCGCAAAATAAAGAAGCAGACAATACTACAATGAACTGGATCCAAGCAATGCTTCCGAGCAGAGAGATCGCAGCTGCATTGGGTGATACGTCCGTCACAGTAGAGGCAGTGGAAGGGTGTCCCCAGAGAGGAGTTCTCTCTCCACTGCTATGGTCACTGGCGGATGACATAGTCTTCATCGTTCGGGGAAAATGTGACGCGACTCTATCTAGTCGTATGCAAACGGCTCTTGACACCACCTCTGAGTGGTGTTTATAAGAAGGGAAGAAGGTTAATCTCGCCAAAACAGTCATTATTCCCTTTATCAATCGAAGGACGCATTCAATCACTCTTCCGCTATTAAATGGGTTAAGACTGAGCTTCAGCAACGAGACCAAATATCATGGAATCATTCTGAACAAGAAGTTGAACTAGACTACTGAACTAGACTACGCTACAAGGAAGACAGCTTCAGCTATCGGGGCTTACAGTACACTGTTTGGCCAGACATGGGAGCTAAAACCACAATTAGCGCTCTGGTCTTACATCAAAATTGCTCGGTCACGTATAACCCACCCAACACTCATATGGTGGCCCAAGGTAAACGAAACGACAGCTCCGGTGGAACTTACTAAAGCTCAACGATTGGCCTGTCTTTTAGTCACCAGTGCCCTGCGCACAATGCTGACTTCAGCCATGGAAACCATACTCAGGTTACTGCCTTTACATCTCTATGCGAAGCAGGAGGCAGAGCTTAGCGATTTAAGGCAGCGAAGAAATACAACGATGCTCAAGGTAACCTAACAGGTCATCTAAGCATCCTGAAGGAGTTCAAGCTAACACCTTTAGTAACAACAGTCTCAGACTGAATAAAAGCGAAGCCAAACATGGACGTTCCATATAGAGTGATTGACACAGATCGCTCAATGTGGAATAATGGAGGGCCGAGTCGTACTCCATCCGTTTCTATACGGATGGATCAAAAACTGGATCCTTGACTGGATCAGGGATCTACGGACCAGGTATAAAGGCCACTATCGCTTTGGGTAAGTGGGCAACCGTCTTTCAAGTAGAGGTATACGCAGAATACATCTGTGCTACAATATTTCTAAAGTGCGACTTTAGACATGCCAAAAATCGGAATTATTTAAGACAGTCAGGCAGTACCCTGTCAGAATTCAATGAATCTTTGCAGTATATTTTTTGAAAATTTATTGGAACAAACATTTGAAAAGGGCTGAAGTTTTTAATCGATATATCTGAATAATAACAAAAATTAGAGAAAAGTTGCCAAGGGATGACTTCTAGGGAATTATCTGAACTTTCATTTAAAAATAGTGACAAAAATGAATTCCAATGAATGAAATGGAGGAAAGCATTTTACCCTCTAGTGCCCAAATTAATTTCTAAACGGACTTCGATAAAATCACCATAAACTATTATAAACACTTTTTAGGTATTTATTGAAGCTTTTCGAAACTTCGACTGAAGCCCGCCAAATGGCGGCATTGGGCACTAGAGGGTTAATATGGAAAGAGATATTATTTAAATAGCATTGATTGCCATCAAAACGATTAAAAGTGGACGGCAAAAACGACATCGCCACTTATTTTTATCAGTCTATTACTATCGGTGAGCTTTGTGCTGCCATCACTAAACTGCAAGCATGTCAAATACACCACCTTTTTCAAATAGGCCTTTGTTGTGGTTCGATTGTTCGTTAACGCAATGCAATCGAAATTTAATTGGACCAATCAGTTCGTTCGATTAGGTGTTCACTTGGACGTCTAATTAGTGCAACGATTCGGATAAATTGTAATCACAACACAAAACGGTCGCCATTAAAAGCAAACAGTCCTCGCCATCTCTCGGCTCCAGTCGTCGCTGTAATTACTTGTGGAAAGGTTCTCCACTCCAGCAAATTAACAATAATGGAAAGCAGTTTATCTTATTGATTTGTGATGGAATCAGTATAATGTACAGTTCAAAATTTCGTGAGCAAAACTATTTTTTGATCAACGCAAAATTCAAAATTATTATCCAACAACCGTTTTATGTCTCTGTGAATCGAGCTAAAACGCACGAGAACACAAAGCTTTCAAAGCCCATATATGTCAGTTGCAGGGTTCCGAATGTCTGTTGTTGTCGAATGTTGACCATGGTCACCGGAGATTTTCCGGATTAGCCTTTTTACCTTCGGGCTTTTCTCCAATGACCAGTGCAATGCTCTGAAGAGTCAGCAGAGAACAGAGGGAACAAAATTCCAATTTATTTTTATGCTTACATAACGAACCGTTTTTGTCCCATTACCCTCCTATCTGGACGTGCACTAGCGATGCAATGACCGTCCTGTCTGCTGGCGTGGCGGTAGGTCCATAAATATTAGAAGCGCACGGAATAAGTCATGTAAATTAACTGATAACCTGCCTGCGGGAGGGCGATTACACAACATGGTACAGTTCGAATGGCGGTCACTGCCACCCGTCGGCAGGTGAACAAGTTTTCACAGCATGGTGGTTGGTGTGTTGGTATGGAGCCTATTACCTTCATATTAATTCGTTATCGCTGTTGAAATGAAATTACAACTGCACGTGTAATTTTCATGCCTATCAACAAAAATTGAGAAAATGCGACCTGAATTTCGGGAAGCTCGAAATACTTAAAATCTCGCTTAACCCGACACGATTTCAGAGGTCCTATCTGCTTTTATCGACTTTTTGATTGATCACTTTCATTCAAGTTCCTCTACTTATTAAACACCTCTTAAGACACGTTATTTGCACAATTTGATAGCGGAGGGATCACTCTAGCCTTCTGAACGAAAACCACGCTCGAGAGAATTACTAAAGCCAAACCATTACTAAAATGAAAAGACGCCCAGGAAAAACGATGAAATCAGATAGGACCTTTTGAAATGTTCATCTAGATATGTACTTTTTGTTGTGTGAATGTTTGATTTTGTGCCAAAGAATCGTCTTTGGCGGGAAGTGTTACTTTTTTTATTTCATCTAAGCGGCGGCTTAAGCGCATCGAGAGTTAAAAAAAGTTTACGCAAATGCTGTTACAAATGAAATAATGTGCCGTGATTGGTTTAGTCACTTTAGAGACAATAATTTTGACGTCGACGACTGTCCACGTAAAGGAAGGCCAAATCCTTTCGAAGACGCTGAGTTAGAAGAATTGCTCGATGAGGCTTCATGCGAAATGCAGAGACAGCTTACTTCGGTATAGGGAATTACCCGCTAAGCCATTTAAAAGCAGTTGTATGCTTTGTAGAACCATGGAACTAAGTCAAGGGTCGTTAAGCGTCTTTTTCCGTTTGCGAGCAGCTGCTCCACTGACGAAAAAGGAAGTGTTTTCTTCTTCGCATCGTGATGGTTAAGAAAAAATGGATCCATTACAACAAGCCATGTTAAAGAATAATTCATGGGAACTTCCCGGTCATGTTTCTACGTCGTCGGCCCAGTTAAATATACACACTGCAATGGTTGTGCTGTGTCTTTGGTTGGACCAGATCGGTGTTATTTATTTTGAGCTATTGAACCCGAACCAAATCACCACTGCACAATGGTCCAGACACCAAATTTATGAGGAAATTTGTATCTAGAGCTCGATAGCAATGTTTTGGAGGAAAATTATTGCTATGAAGCTCTAGACCCAATTTTTCCCCTAAATTTGGTTTCTGGTTCATTGTTTCATTGTTCATTGTTTTCCGTGGTCTTTGTAGGGATGCAGAGGTATACTCGGTCTCTAACAAAGCAAAGACTACATTCTAACATTCCTTCCTTATTGTAGGTTTCGTACGTCACTGGCACAACTCGGAGAGCCTAGCTCCAAAAGAAACGGGATTGAAAATTGGAGTTAAAAATTAGCCATGAGCAAGCTCAAATCTATTTTTACTATCTTTGGGGCATGTTTTTGATTTGAAATCCAAAAACGCATCAGCTTATAATTCAGTTTTTTTGTAAATTTTGAAACAAGTCTTTGTGGAATAAAACTTAATCATATTTGTCATCATTTGACTGCAAAATAAAAAATTTTGAGTTGTGCCGGTGTTGTACGCAACCGACGATATCCCCACCTGACTGTAAGGACGTGGCCGGCTCCGTTATTGGTCTATAAAATATCGGGTCATTGAATGATGCTCAGTGAGAAGGAATTACCACTCCCAGTCTTTCTTTCAGTTGAATCATTTTGCATATTGAGTGGCCCGGATCCATCACGGAATAGCAACCATTGATATGTACAGTCAGAACTAAGCTAAGCTAAGCTAATAGAGAAAATGTTCTTGACGTACCACAAACCCCTAACCCCTAAAATGTAAGGAAAATTGAGAAAAGACTTTTGACCGTCTTTTTTCAAAACGGCCCCACTGTGCCTACCAGATCAAAAGAAGAGATCCTAAATGAGAGCCTTGGGGGACACCAGAAATGACTACAATTAAACGACTGGCTATCAATGTTTTTCTTGCAATGTATCATGAAATCACTGTTTTCCGCACTTAGGTGGATGCGTAGCTAATTTTTCAATCAATTGCTGCAAGCATGAAGGAAATTCGTTGGGAACTGACCGAATTATAAATATTTGAAATTGACCATGTTCGTGTCGTAATCGGTATTTTCGATTTTTCAATTCGCACTCTCCATCCCAAAATGGTGCCATAAGACGCGATTCTATGTCAACTACTGCAAGAAAAATTACTTTTTCATCGATAGAATAGTTCACGGCATTCCTCAGAAAATAAATTAATAAAAAATTTGTTACAATAATACTTGACAAGAGGGGCGTTCTTATTTGTAAACATTTTTGGTACTTTCGCGTAATTGCTTTGTCGCTTGTCAGATAATTCTTATACGACAGCAAGTCGGCTTCTACTTCGAGTAGTGTGAGTCCATATTTCTATTATACTTAGAAACGCCTATTTTGAAGAAAAGCGCTGGCTGCTCATAACCTACCTCATTTCAGTCTTTTCAGAATTTTAGCGAGCCAGCGAGTAACACTCGATCCAAGTGGCCACACGGTGCTCACAGACCGTTATTATAAAAAAGAATGCACAAAAGAATCTGAGTACACCATTCGATTCTTTATGACGTCCAGAATCTCTGGTCAAAAAAAGGGATATTAAAACGACGAAATACTTGTTGAAAAACACGGCCCTGATTATACTACGATTCGAACCCACGACCAAAGCGGACTCTGTAACCCGGTGGTTACGCAGCTCTCCTTGGTAACCTTGAAGAGAAGCGTTGTTCAAGTGATTTGAAGTCATTGAAATATGTTGAAGGTTGCTGGAACACAGTTCTAGATAGATATTCACTTTCCCCGTCAAGACAAAATAGCGTGGATCGAATGAAATGTCACGTTGAATTTTAAATTTTATTCAAAGCAAAAACTCATTTTTACTGCTTCGATTGAAAATGTGTGGCTTTAATTTTAGCAAATCTGGAATTTAATAGAATTATGCCTTCTTTCCAGTTTTCTCCAGAAACAGAACAGCTTAGTTATTCGGCAGAACATCTTCTATTGCACATGACGATGGACAAAAGCTTGTTTAATTCCTCTTAATTGCGGATTGCCAACTGCAAATGACGCAAGATAATTCTGGTTTTATTATCTCCAACAGCGTTCTCCGCCAATTCTAAAAATTGTGCAGCATGGTACTCCATTACAGCCGCCAGATCGATAGGTACTCCAGCACCAACGCGCATAGTTTCCATTACACAGCAGACGATTAATTTTTCTTGCCGGGAATTGAAGTCCAGCACGAGATGAACGGGGCTTTGTCTTCCCCTTGACTTCGCTTTACTCTTGGGTAAACTTGTGTTGACAACTGGTCAAAAAAAGGGAAAAAAGGATTAAGAGCTCAAGCTGAGATATAATGAAAATTTAACTTTTTTTTTGGTGGGCCTAAATTCATCAGAGACATAAATGAAGTACTGTTGTAAACGAACGTTCGCTCTGCTTGGCCTGCATGTACGACAGGGGAGCTGGGAGGCCCCACGATATTCGTCCTGTTGAAAAACGTAATGAACCTTCCCGTAGATGTTTCGAATTGCCAGGGCCATAACCACTTCCAGAGCTTCGGTACTATACGCGACGTTGAATTTCACGTTTTTCTCAATAAACAACAGAGGAAGCTTCCGAAGCCAAGATGTTTATGAAGGACTACACAGTGCAACAATTTTTTTTCCTTGGCTTCTATGTATGATGTTTTGATGAAGTTTGATGCGATCATAAATTTTCCGGAGTTTGAACATATTTCAACATAAGGGGCAACAATGGCGCCACTGGAAATTTTTGAGGTTTTTTCGACGCCATTTTGTTTTGAGGCCAAATATCAAAATTCTAAGAGTTTGTCCACATATTGGCATCTTCTTACCCATATTTTGAAAAAATAAAACAGATCTTAAATCGGACAAAAACAGAGCTCAAAACGGTGATTCTACGAAACCGGTTTTGGCATAGTTTCAGTATATTTCACAAAGCAGAATAATATCGATTATTTCTGAGCATTACTGGTAATTCGCTAATATCCTAAAGTGGTAGTCAAATTATATCTTATTTTAAGTAAAAAAATCAAAAGAAGGTTGTATGCAAAGCCACGACTGCAAGGTTGAAGTAGAATACTTTTACAAGAAAGATAACCTGGCTGCTTGCGTGTCAGTCATTTTTTCTAGTAAATAAACGTGGACCGTTCATTGGAAGTATTGTAATTTCTTTTTGTCTGATATTTTGAATGCAGTTCATTGGATATTTTTAAATTTTGTGTAAATGAGAAGTTGAAGTGCTGCCGAATTGTAATATGCACATTTAATACGACATCATTAAACGGGAACGCAACAAAGGCTACGGTTATGCAGAACGCCGGCGCGATGCGATTCGCCTTACCGTGGTGAAATGTACAGCTCTTTTTAAGGCGAAGTAGAGCTATACATTTCAACAGATTTCGTCCTGCCGAATCGCATCGCGCCGTTATTTGCGTTCTGCATGACCGTAGCCAAACACTTAGCGACGCAAACACGTAATATTAATCAGAGTATGCATGTAGATGAAGATAATTAACTTTGGATTATAGCGCAAAACGAGAAAACATTAACTTTTCAAAAAATCATTTGTGTTCTTCAAATTTCAGTTGTTCAATTTAATATCCGTTGAAATGTTTGTTTATTATCTGATGAAGCTCTTATATAGGCCAAATGATGCATTCCCAATTTACTAGGTCCATAACTCTGCCGACCGTGCTTGGGAAAGCGCGGTATAACGACCAATCAGAGGTCGAATTTTGTGTTTTGACAAGGCTTAAGAGTTTTCAATAGTACAATAGTTCGAATGATAAAATTGCAATTTCATGCATTTGGTAGGAATCTTAGAAGATTTTCTAATCGATTGCTGCAAGAACGAAGGAAATCCATCGAATACTAACCGATTTATTAGCATTTGAAATTTTTCTCACTTTTTTCTGTTTTTGATTCACATTTTACATCCCTATGTAGCCGAACTTCCTGAGAGAAGTATTCTAATTCAAAATTAAATCTTCATTAATTCATTTGTTGTCCTTATAAGAACAATTGTTCAATTTATCATAGGATGTAGTGTTTATCTTACATCTCTGTGTTACCTTGATAGTGAGGACTAAGGCGCACGGTCAACACAATGAGAAAGGTGTTTTCACATTGAAAACTAGACACGGCTTGTTGGCAAATGCATCTACCGCTAATACCACCGCTATCATACGAAAGCGCGTCGTTTCATGTGGGGAATATCAACAACGAAAAATGACGCGCGTCTAAGCATAACCCGAACTGTTTCGCCGTGCTGCTCTCATTAACCTTTACATCGGCCTCAGGGAAGTACCGGCTGCATCTACATCTACCGCTGAGGCTGTCACTATACTGCTATTGGTACCAAAAGCTATTAACTCTTCAAAAAAATGTGTTATTTGTTCTCAAAAGAACAATTGTTCAATTCAAAATCGGATTTACGCAATCGCATCTCTGTAATATTACCGACAATAATATTCTTCTGAACAAACTGATACAACTTTTCCATTAGGCCTCTGCCATAATAGACGCGAAAAGCGACGCGAACCGATTCGCTCAGCTGTAGGTTAATGTACAGCCACCAGTAGAGCTGTACATCAACCTACGGCCGAGCGAATCGGTTCGCGCCGCTTTTCGCGTCTACTATGGTAGAGGCCTTAGAGGAAGTTGCTGGCTGATGTATTCACTTCATGCAAGCCTGCTGCTTGATGCTTCCCGCTACCACACTGAAACAGCATTTTAGTGTAGGGAGTGTCGTTGCATCAGCTGACCCTGCTACTATCGATGCTGATATACCCGCTGCAACAGCTACGCTTGCATAGCCATGCCACAGTTGTGGCCGCTCGCTATACACTGGCCCAACTGCTGAGCAACTGCAACACTATCCGTAGCCATGCCACAGTTGTGGCCGCCATTGGTATCCGCTATACCTGCATCTGCTGGCCCTGCTTCTATCGATGGTGAGATCCGCTGAAACTGCTACGCTTATTCGCAGCCATGCCACAGTTGTGGCCGCTATCCGCCATCGATGGTACCCACGATCGCTCCCACTGCTGCTAAGGGAGGACTGCTGTCGTCGCTGTTCAGAACTACTATGAGCGGCTTCGACTAAAACAGGCTCTTATATAGGGATGAAAATAGGAATGAATTATTTTACGTACGTGGTGGAATGATATAACTTGAAAAATATGTGTGACTTCATTCCGGCTCAGAGCGATCATTTGATAAGCTCCACCTCTTTTTTCAGTTTCTAAAGTTTTTCCTCAGTTTCGTAGCACGGATGCACAAAAATGATTTCTTGTCGAGCCGGACCGATAGCACTCTCATTGAAGCAACAAAATAACATGTTTTGTGTCGTGTTGTGCAGCTTGGTTGAAGAAAATGTTCCCGTCCCCATGTCGCATGTAAGCAGATTATTGCGTTCAGTAGATAGTGTATCCAGCGAATAAACACCGATGGTGCTCTCACACACGCAACGGTTTTAACCCGTATCTTATTGCGGTTTGTAACATCAAGCGATTTCGTTTGCTCGCTGTTGCGTGTTGCATCATGTTGCAACTTGCAGCTGGGAGACGACGAAATTCTGTTAATGCTGATTGATTGAATCGACTTCACATTAGCTCTGCATAGTCGACCTAACTGCTTTTGTGAATGCGTTCTAACATCCCGCACAGAATGTCTGCTTGTGTTGATGCCAGAAAATAATTAACCTTCAATTATTTTTTTATTTGCCTTCAAAAAAGCATTTTGCTGTTCAAAATCGGTTGCTAATTACAACCTTTGAGCTGCCCTAACATTGGGGGAATTAAGATACACGGACAACATGCACTGTGGAAGCTATTTCACATTCAGTAAATAAGACGGGTGCGACAGATTTAAATTGCTAGGATGCAACACAGAATACTTGCTTGCGTTGACAAAAATTATTAACTTTCAATGACTTGTTTATTTGCCTTCAAAAAGGCATTTTGATTTCCAAAATTGGATTTCCTGATGGCAATCTTCATGCTGCCCCAACACGGGGGGAATAATGGCTGTCTGGCGACACACGCTGAGAAAAACCGCGCTGCTCCTGAGACGTGGTGACCAACCACAGAGCTAGTGCTGCTGCTAAGGAAGGACGACTGCTGTTGTCGCTGTCTAGAACTATTATGAGCGGCTCCGGCTGAAACAGGCTCTTATATAGGCCAAATAGCATGTTTTCAATTGCAAGGTATATGATCCTGTCGACCGTGCTTGGGAAGCAAGCATATAACGACCAATCAGAGGTCGAATTTTTCGTTTTGACAAGGCTTGACTATTTCCAATAGTACAATAGTGTGAATAATAAAATTACAATTATCTTATTTTGGGAAGAATCTTAGAAGATTTTCCAATCTATTGCTGCAAGAACGAAGGAAATCCATCTAATACTAACCGATTTATTAGCATTTGAAATTGGACATATTTTTCACTTTTTTCGGTTTTAGATTTTCATTTCACATCCCTATGTAGCCGAACTTCCTGAGAGAAGTATTCTACTTCAAAAGTCTCAGAAATCGAATGGTTGGTGTCTGATCGACGTAATTTGACTACCACTTTAAGATATTAGCGAATTACCATCGGCTCTATCGATAACGAAATCTCTCAACTAATCTAGTTGATCGAGACCGCTATTAGCCCCAAGGCTAAGCGTGCGATGTTATCATCGGCTCCCACAGCCGATTATTTTCGGCATTGTGCGGCTGTTGCAAGACAAAGAGTTCCTCTTCAAAAAATACGAACTCCTCCCCTGCGTGCCGCAAAGATATCAGTTAGGCTCTGTTCAGCCTCTTCTTCGTTACCCTTCGTAGCCCTTGTTATCCCGTGAACCTTGCCTTTCCTGTACGTCATGATGGTGTGGGCAGTACCAATCGACACAGCCGGATGGTGGCATAGAGGAAATTCCTCTTCCGGTGGGCTTTCCACCGCCGGAATAAGTAGCCAGGTTGGTCACTTCCCGCAAACAACTTTACTACGAAGTCGCGGCAAAAGATGAACAAAAATTGCCGCTTTTTCATGGGTTTATCTTCACACGCACTGACGAAACTACCCATGCAACAACAATCATAGTAACTCATGAGTCAACAGAAAACAATTAACAGTTCTCTCAGTCGGAATCTAACCGTGACGGCAATAACAGTAAAGCTACTCTGTTACGAAATGTGGGCGTTTAAAAAACGGTATCCTGCCGCATCGAAAACAGACATTGTGCGGCGTTTTGTAGGCGCCGGATACATCCGTTTCAGCATCTACAACATCTTGGCACTATTGGAAAACAATCAGAAATTCGAAACAAAATCCGGTTCTGAACGGCCATGCTGAAGAGGAATACCGAAAGAAAAGTGGCTACTTCGCTGCGTGCGCCTTGCTAAGACGCAGCGGCACCGACTGCTCAAGAAGGTCCCGGCGAACCACGACGTTACGGTGGTGATGGACAACGAGACCTGTCTCACCCTGGATGGCAACGACTGGCAGGGCACTTCGTATTTTTCTTCTCCCACGAAAGAAGTGAGCTACAAGGTGAAGTTTATTTCACACACCAAGTTCCCCAAGAAGGTGCTGCTGTGGCTGACAACCAGAAAGAAGGAAATGTCAAAGCCGCTCTCCTATCACTCCGGACTGGCCGTGAACGGGAAACTATATAGTACAAAGTGCCTACCAGAAATTGCGCCGTTCAACGAGAAATACCGTAAGGGCGAAGATGCGGACAAACCTGAAGCGTGGGATCTACACCAACAAGTTTGTCGCGAAAACTGAGGAGGAAGTGATAAATAAAAAGAAAGCCGCTCGCAAGGGCATACAATTTTTTTTTTGCAAGTGAAAGGCTTTACGCCTTGGTGCTACATTCCGATTCAGAACTTGACCTTCAGTTTTTTTATACACAGACTTCGCAGCCGAATGTTTAGTGTACAGGACAATTGCGGGAGCTACGATCCTACTGACACTAACAGTCTCTTCCGAGCCGAGACTCAAACCTACGACGACTGGCTTGTTAGGCCAGAATCGTACCTCGAGACCATCCAGGAGATTTTTTTGCAAGTAAGCTAACATGATTACTTTCGATGGGAAATTCACCAAACTGAATTATCTATCTAAGTCAGTTTTTTAACACCGTCCGAAAAAAGTTCAATTTTTACTGCAAACGTTACTCCTTCATCGTTCGCGGTAAACAAACAACAAATGATAGCGATTAGTTCATATATAAGGCTAAATCTGACAGCAAAACCGATACACAGAATGCACATGGTGCACACCTAGCAACGATGAGAAGTTGCACTCTAATTTATAGAACACCCCGTAGTGTAATGATGCTAAAAGAAATGTTAGTGTAAATAACAAGAAAATAAAATAAAAAGTTTCAAAAATAATACTTTTTATCACTATTAGCAACATGTTGGTGAGTGCCAGAGAAATAATAACTACCTCAATTTAATAATTTCAAGAGGCTAAAAAGTGCCATTGATTGATCACAATAGTGACACCGTCAATTTCTAGTCATTACGGATTACCATTAATCACGAGTTGATTCAGATTCTCGTATTATTTCTTCACACATTGCAAGCAAGCAAACAACACATATTACAAGTAAACATTCACTGCCAGCAAAGGCCTGAATGACGGTGCTTCCCACATAGACGGAAAATCCAAATTCTAGCGATTTGGAAGATCTTCTCCAATGGCCAATACGTTTCGCTGGTTTTCTTTGCTTGTCCGTTCGTTATGTAAGGGGAATAGAATTACGTTGACTAATGGTGTGAACTTCTGTAATAAAAGCAATAAAAGCAGCAACATATAAATTCCGCTCTTCTGCAGACAGCCACTATCAACCGCACAGACTAAAAATACGCTTTTTTCTCGCTCATAGCTTGTGGATGAATTGATCTTCTCCAACTGATTCTATGATTGTCTATTCCAAACGTTTTCAGCTTTCTTTACTAACCCAGACTCGCAACCCTACTGTCTCTGAGCTCAGTTAGTACAGATACATATATCGAAGTGAAAAGCTGTTCACCTTAAACCCAAATAATGTGGATCGTTTGCTAAGAACATTTTATTTACTTCTTACAGCTTCGACGGGAATTGACGCAACTGATTAACAAGGCTAACTGAGTGTTGTGCTCTCTCGAGTTCGGCGTAAATTGGCGTAGTTAGTTCTAATTACGAGTCTGACTGCTACTAATTACCGGAATAGCGGAGAAGTTGTTTTCAAGTTATTCACATCGGGTTTATAGACTGGTAGATTAATGTTTCAGAGTACAAACAAATGAAGTATGCCTGTATTGTGATCAGTTTATTGCGTACTTTCCGCGCGCTTTTAAAGTTGTGCTCAGTACGACTATTATTTTTATTGAATTTTTTAATGTTAATATTGAAACTTTAAAAATAAAACTTTTCCTCACAATCACAGAACAATTTAATGTTCTCCATTCAGGTTTTCGAACAATACGAGACTAGAATATAATTTTTAGTACAAAAAAATACAAGCAAAAGCAACCGACAGCTTGTTTAATGAACCTTTAAACTTTGTCCACTCGGCTGCAGGGCAGGAATGAAACAGTAGTGGACGCAACCAACTATGGAGATCCATAGACACACAGACACCCGTCTCTTCATATAAGCTTATACGTGCTTGATGCTTTTTTGGGTGGTCTGTTGTCGGCAGCATCCCAACGGTTGAATTAGCGTCATAATAATTAAATTTGAATGGTACCCATATTGTGGGAGGGCCAGAACGGACAGCAAATGTCACTCGACACTGCAATCCTTCACAGTATGCAACCGCCCTCTGGATTTGGTATGCTGATGGTCCGTTGACGGGCACTGTTATCGGATCCGGCAGGGAGAATCGGATTAATTAAAAAAGCCTTTGCGGGGTTTCATTGTTTCTACAGTAACTTTTGCTGCACAATATGCTAAATGTTGGTAGTCTTTTCACGGCCATAGTTCTGGTTAATGTACCGAGAGGATTTATTTATGCTAAGATGTGAATTTAAAACAATAGCGACCAACGGTTGTAATGGTTTTTGTAAACCACAAATTGTATGTAGACTTTATGGAGTTATCGCTGTTACGTGGGTAATCAAACTTACTACCGGCCGGCAGCGTTGTCCCATTTTGGGTACGACCAATTGGCACGTCCGTTTCATGGAATTGAATGCCTTCCTATGCCCAGCTGCAACGGCCACATAATTTCGTGTTTGGGTTAAACTTCGAACGTGGTTGCACAAAATACACATAAATTACAGCGGCACGTACTTTTCGATTTCGTGATAACACTTTCTAACTGTGATTATTGTTCTAGTTTTGTTCTACAATCTGTATCGAATAATTGCTTTGCTTTTCAAAATGGCGGTTGTCAGTACGTGTATGTCATCAAAAGAAAAAAGTGGAGGGACAAAAAATGTTTGTTTTTTCTTCAGTATTACGACATCCATGCTCTCTATCCTGTCCCATGAGTTTAACCATGGTTCCGAGCACAGTTGACTGCATCAGATGATGCGTGCTAGGAATAGTAAAGATCATCTTTCGGAAATGGAATGCACAAAAAGTTCCATTACCCGGTGGTTTCATCGTCGTTCCGAAAGCTCTCTAGTTCCGCCTGCTTGCGAAAGCGTCCTGGAACTGACGAGTAGCTCATATGTGTGTGTGTATCTGTATGTGGTAAAGAACTTTGTTTACCCTGATGGCTTTATGCAAATTTTCTTCGGCTGTTTCTTATCACTGTGGTTTCACTTCGGCACTTAGAATGGCTGCGGCATCGTTGTGTAATGAAAACGTTCACCGAAACTACCGCCATCTAATGGGAACGGGCAACGAGATTTGTTTTGACAGATGAGATTTTTGTTGATTCCCAGTGGCTGCTTGGTTTTGATACACGCGAATTTCGCCCCAAAGCAATGATCTGTAATAATGTTGGGTTAACGAAAACTTCTTCATTACTTGTTGTCATGTTGCTGTTTTTCTTCACGGCGAACTCAAGGTGACACATTAGAATATGTTTGTCGCTACGATGGGAGCTCAAGATTTATGCACAGAGAAATCGGAACAAGACACAAATGGAAGAAGTAAGCAAACGAAACATCAGCAGCCGAACTTTTTCGGTACCCAGTTTTAGAACATGACCATGGGTGAAAAAGTTCTTATTGACAGTTTATTTACACAACACTTCGTCAGCTGCCGGTCTGTCACCCATGTTTATGCATGCGACTTAGCAAAGTAAGCCGACCGTACAGTGGTAAGACCCTCGAACCCTTCTGTGGCATGTTGATACAGTAAAAGAAAGTTGCTTGAGCGTATCGATAAAACGAAATTGAATTTAGAAATAGCGGTAGTTTTTCAATTCTTTTGGGACAATTTTCCAGTAATACAAATTTTCTAATCGATTGCTCTAAGAATGAGCGAAATCCGCTGAAAATTGACTGAGCTTTAAGCATTTGTGAGTATATATAGACAATTTCCGTGACGCTTTGATGTTTTGGTTTTATAAGTTTGCCACCCTATGTTGCCGTAAGTAGGTAATCCTACGTCAATCAACAATTCCGACGTTCATCGAAAACGAAATGAGTTCATTATAAAAGGCATATAATTAGTGCTACGACTTGCACCCAATGTTCGGCCGGTTCGCACAGTCCGGTCGTCATTCCTTTGTGCCGATTCGACGGGCCCTGGCCCAGCAGAGCATAATAATATTTTCAAAGTTAACTTATTCCTTCCGCCGGCTGCACATCGTTTTCAGTTCCGGAGACTTCCAAGCTGGTCGGCGAACCGTAAGCCCCGGCCCGGGGACCAAGCCAGGCGAAATGATATTAAAATCAGATTATCCAACACGAACCACAATCTAATTATGTCCGGTCTGGCGTTCCGAGCGAAGTGCAGCCAGCGAATAGGATTACAGAAGGCGACACTGTTATTATCATCTCTTAAAAATAAAATTAAAATTCGCAGTGTAAGTAGATGGGATAAGGTTAAAAGTTAAAACGGAACATCGGAAGAATGTCCTAGAGGAAATGCGATCAACCAAGCTAGCCACAGTCAGCCAGATCATAAACAATGCATTAACTTTTTCGGTGACTTTTCTTACTCCGAGCGCGGTGACGCCGCGGATCCGCTAGAATGACGTAGCTTAACCGCGTTTTCACACCACCGACCAGCGAAGCTGCCGTCGTTTGGTGCTGCGCTGCTCATGTTTTATTTACCCGGTACACGTGGCTGCCGGTGGCAACCCAAGCCCACCGAATAGTACTACGTTCGGAACGATCCGTTACATATTCATTCAGGAAACGCCAGTCCAGGTGTACGGTGCGAGTGCGCCTCTGTCTCTAAACTGTCGCTTCACTGTATACTGACTGCACACGGAACGGAACAGAGATGCCACCGCGTCACGCCGCACAAATAAATTATTCACAGCGGCTTGCGGCTTCGCCTCTGTTCACTCGAATTAAGTGGGCAGCTTAGTGGAATGAAATGGAAAATTATTATTTTTCCCTCCCAGGATTGGCGGGCTGATAGCTGATGCTCTTTAAAGATTTCGAAATAATAAGATTTATGGTGTTCGCTCGTCTAGAACGGCTTACTCGAACTGCGCCTTATGGTTTTGAGCAGCGAACGAACAACGCAAAAGTCGAAGCAACGTAAACCAACTCTTCACGTGTGTCGTGGGCTATCCTATCAAAAACCAGATTACAATCCGTTTTAGTGTAGCGTAAGCCTAGCCGTACGCAGGATTAACGCTTAGGGTGGAGTTTTACTCGAAAGAGGTTTGAGATTTGGAAAAACTGATTAGAAAAATTGGAATTGTTTTTTACCCTGATTGATTTCGACATAGAACTACGTCTTAGTTTCTTACACTGGGGTTCTGTAAAAATGAAAATCAGGAACCGCTGTACTATAAACTAGAAAGAGTAGAGGCAAAATTATATTTTGTTAACTTTCACTGCCATTAGGCTTCGGTGTTTGTGTCGCGAACTGCGTACTTCATTGAAAGTCTGCATCCTTCAAATAATATCAATTTATTCTCTACGTACACGTTGAAAAATATTTGCCTACTTGGGATTGAAAACTTATTGCGGACGAAATGTGTTTATTTTGTAGTTATCAACGTACCTCGTGTCAAATTCTTTAATTCAAATTCGCTAAATAATATAAAATAGTTTTTGGAAAAAGTAAAGCTCAGAAACCAACTTTTTGCAGAAGCGAATTTTTATTTAAGCGAACAATAATCATAATTTTTAGAAAATTTTTAACCATAATACGGCGATGTTGCTATCCGTTTTAATCGCACGGTTACATTTCATTTCTTTGAGGCAAATATCTACAAAAATGTGACATAATCGTTTTTGCAGCTGTAACCAGATGTTAAATGTCAAAATATGTTGCAAGTTTTGCCTGAAACTAGTGATGAGCGATCCGGACGAACACATAAGTTTTGCATAGATTCTTCAGGGTTTCTCACATTGGAATAGTGAGCGCCCTCGATAAGGAATCCTCAAAACTGCCCTGTTCATGGGACTAGGAGTCATGAATGAAATCGTGTGATGAGAATCCATCGAATAATAAACGATCAGATGAGCTTCAGTTGAGTCACAGAGATTTTGAAAGACACTTAAGAAAGTATTACCGTGCTGACATGATTACTTATAGGTCTACTCGTATTTTATCACTATTTTCAAGCAAAATGATTAAAATCACTCCGAAACTCGAAAAAATTATGTTTCAATAGAACATGTTCGGACCGGTTGATAATAATAATAATAATAATATTTTTTAGAGTGTATAAATTTTTGAAAAGATAAAACTGTTATCTGCAACTCTGCTAGAGACGTCACACCGATCGATTAAACCGTTTTGGCCCTAAAAATATTTGTAATGATCAATACCTTCCCAAAATAGCCTTTTTCAATAGCTTCTCAAAAATTAGTCGTGTTCCAAAACATTAAACTAATAACACAAAATGGCATCTTTTGCCTATAGAAACGTCTATGCAAAGTTTCAGCCAAAACAAAAATGGTCGGATAAATTGGTTGCCCTTTTTTGTGGATTTGAAACATAGTAATTAAATACAGCCCAAAACGAATAACGAACAAACTGTCACAAAACGTACATATCGTTATTTTTTTTTAAAGCTGGCACAACTTATAATTCATAGTTTTGAGAAAAACGGGTTTGAAAATTATCGTTGGACCAGTTACATTTTCAAGAAAATTCAAAATTTCAAACTCTCACTATCCGGCGAGTGGTAGAAGAATTTCAACATCTTCACAATCAAATGATTTTAGGGCGCTTAGAAGCACCATTGCACGATGTTCCAGAGACTGAATTTAGAGGGAAAACTGGATCTAGAGCACGATAGCAATTTTTAGAGAAAAACTTCCTTCCGCAAAGCTGTTACATACAATAAAGCACTTATTTAAAAATTTAACAATTTGTCATTACGTGATCCTCTCGCGTTTGCGGGGAGGAGGTCGCATTTTTGGCCAGGACCGTTCAAAACATAAAAATCTCGCATCAGTTTTGAAAAGGAATCTTCGCGTCTTCGATAATGTTAAATGCCTCTCCCCGCAAAAAGAGATGATCATGTAAGAAAAAATTCTTATTGTAACTTTAAGTATCTCTTACACTCTTGATATTACATAAAACAGATTTCAAATGAGGTAATCTAACGTCGAGATAAAGCTATTTTAGTCTTGTAGGTAAATTGGGGCAAAGTTGACAGGTTGCTGACGTTTTACGTGGATCAGACACCTACCAATCGATTTCTGAGACTTTTTCACACAATATAAGACAGATTTTAACTGTCACTTTTAGATATTGACGTGGGACTACGTCTTTGTTTTTTTATGCTGGTGTGCATTCTGTAAAATTGGAAATGAAGCTGGCAAATGTTGCGTCAGATTTCAAACGATAATAACAGCATAACCACATGATGGATAATAATAACCAATATGTTTTTGGATAGATGAAATATTGAACAATTCTATAATACGATAGTTATCATTATTTTTTCATTGAGGTAAAAATCGATAAAAAGTGTCAAGGACAAATATACGCGAACAGTAACCCAATCACATGCGAGCATTCCTAGCACAGACGACAAGAATAGACACCAACCTTTCCCTGTATCAATATCCCAAAAAAAAATTACGGAGTCTCCCCGTCCAAGAGGTCAATTTATGTTTGCTTCCATGAACCTAGACTAATTTGATGTCTCGTAGGTAAAGGTTTTTTGAAAAGTTTGAAACAACCCCTTTTCTTGAACAATTTCTAAACCTGCTGTTGGAGCGTAATAGAAACTGATGTCTTGAAAGAAAACATGCTGGTAAAAGCTCCGGTACCGTAGAGTATATGTGGAACAGAGCGCCGCTAGTTTATCGTCGCCTATCATTGCAGCGGGCACGACTTCTGTTCGCGTGCAATCAAAACTGCAATCCTGCTGCTGATGGTGATTGAAAGTTTATCTCAAGAAGATGATTACCATGAAAACCATAAATTACTCAACAAGGATTGAACATTTTTTGAACGATTATAAGTTATTATTATTTCTTTTTTATTTTCGATATTCACTGAAGAATCGTGACCGACATAATATCGAAGGAGTAAGTTTCTAAAAATACTAATTTATAGAAGTGTAAGAGAGGGCGAGTGCTTGTGAATTGTTTGTTCATTTACTAGGATCTATTCAGAATCTTTTTTTTACATTTCAACATAGTTGGATTTTTTTTTATTTTTAACTTTACAAAATAAAATAATAAACTTATATTAGCTGTCTTCGTAGTACAGTGAATGTAATTGTTGGCAAATGAAACAAACTTGTGAAGCAAAAAACAAAAATGAGTCTGTTCAAACTTAAACTTCGTTATAATTGTTAAATGTTGTTTGCACAAAAATAGTACTACAGGCACATCACCAAATAAAGTTCTTTCGAGTGTAATAAAATATAGTTCTGAAAAAATGAAAGGGAGGCTGAGAATTAAAATACGTAAATCACTGAACAAACATATTTGTTGTGACTGTAATTACAGTAATTACAGTATTTAGTCCCATGTCACCATTTCATGCATTCCTAGGGAGTCGAAAACATCGAAAATTTTCGATTTCTCAAAAGTTGAAAATGGCGCCACTGTTGCCTTTTGAAGGAAATGTGTTCAAATTCGGCGAAATTTGTTTTTGCGTCGAAATACTTGAAAAAATCATGCATAGAAGCCAATGCAAAAGGAAAAGTAAATCTTTGTTGCACTGTGTAATCATTAAGGGCGCTAACTAACTAATTTATCTGCATTATAAATTACCAATAAACGCGAGGTTCGTTAGACTATGCAGCAGGAGCATCGTCAATGGTTGAGAGTTCTGATCTTTCTTCTATTAAGACTGTAAAGTCCTCTTGCAGCATTATGAATTACAAACAGTCTCCGTACTCACGTACTTGATCGAGGATTCTGACCATACCTTCGCAAAACAGTAATTCCTTCTACTTTGATTTCAACAAGCTACACTCCGTTAACTATTACTACACAGTTCAATTGCCTGGTAAATATAACAAAATTCAAACATTTATGAAATTTTCCAGAACCTGTTGCAATAAATACACTGATATAAGACACGTTATGGTAATTCTTCGTTAACCTTGCGCTCGTGTCTAATAAACAAGCTCCTTAACTATTTTCATGATCGACTCAAAAGAAAAACAACTGACTTCGTAAACAAAACATTACTCATTTGACTCATTTGACATTTGATTAGAGACAATTAGTTGTTGCCATTTCTCAAAGCAAAATTGGTATGATAAAGCAATCAATGAAGGATAGTTTTTTTTTTTCAACTGAGGCACGCGAATTGCTCATCGCTCGTTTCCTTCGAAAAGGCACTCATTACCGACGGTCGAACGAACAAGTGGTTTGTATCGATTCACCCCCGTCTCGAGTACATAAGAGAAAAAAACCTGCCTACCAATTAGGAACAGATTATTGCGCGTTGATTGGTATTGAGCCAATTTCGTTGTAACAACACGCTAGAATTGAGCTCCAAATTCCAGTTAATTATAGCAGAATTAAGCATTGACAACTATATTCGTTTTCAACAGTCATTGTGTAATTATTTTCCCAGGAAGTACATTGCCGCAAATTACCCTCAACTCCTCAATGAATTCTCGAGGCGAGGGGTGTTCGCGTGCCGAATTTTCCAACCCTCGCTCGACCTCAACAAAACCGCAAGCGGCGACGGACTCCGCCGACTGTTAATCGCTTTTATGAAAAAAAAAAAATGAAACATTATTGAATTATTAATAGACTCTCTGACGCCGAAACGTCGGCCATGCTTCCATCGGTTACTGAACCGTGATGTCGAGCCAGACCATGTGTAACATTTCACGAAAATCGCTATCGCACCGCTGTAATGTAGCGGAAAAGTTGTTGCTTAGAATAATAATTACAGTGAAAGTTCTATACTTTGAGATGTATGGATAACTTTAAGTATAACAATAAATTTTGGGTGTTTAAGCTTCATGACACTTGTTGAAGATGGTTCCTACTCGGATATTAGGAAACTTTTTCGTTGATTTGACTCGAATATTACATAGCAATCAATTTGCTTCCACCAGCAAAAAAACGTCGTATCATTTTTCCAGCAGTAACATGACACACACCCACATGATGAGCCATCGTAGGAGCTTTCAAGCTGGTTGCCGGAGGTAATTAATCGTGTTCACAATCTAAGTGAAGCTTCTCCCACACGTCCCGGCTGGCTGCAGGTGTTTGGGAATCAACATAGAAACTTAGAGATTTGCCGTTGTCAGATTCTGGTGAAAAGATAAACTTTAGCTGCCGTAGAACTATCCTAATGGGCCCCGGGGATTTGGGGTTGTGTGGTGTAGAAGTGAGGTGTTAATTAGCTACCCGCACAAGAATCTTCAGTGTTGTGCACACGCTGGAAACGCAGCGCTTGGGTAACTTTCCCCCACAGAGACGGAGGTGAAAAAAGGTTATATCTCTTCTAGGGAAAAAACAGAACATGATCTAATTAAGTTGCATGTACAAGCAAATGTTATGCGACAATACTGGTTCAGCATCGAAAAAATATCACAGCGCTTACAAGTAGAAATTATGTTAACATGATGCTACCTCTGTTGGAGTTTTATACAATTGTCGAAAAGTTGATAATCTGAAATCTCAGTTCAATGGGATGAATGTAAAAAAGTTAAAGGGTATGTGCTTGAGTGCACAAACGTATGCTTGCCGTGAGACTATGGCGGGTGTAAAGATTTAATTCTGCCATAGCTATAGTATATAACACACACCAAACGTACAAATACCATACACAATAATCCATGAACATTTCACAAAAAAAAAACACATACACCTGTTATAAACCACAGCATACAAATACCAATACCCACATGAACTGCCCATAAATGCATAACAGTCCCATATAGTTTCTCATCCCTTTTTGCTTAAACCTCAAAAACTTTTTCACATACCCGGTGCTCTCAAAAAATCGCAAGAAAAAGCTTTTTGTTGCTAAATTGATTGGAAAAATATGAATTTTGGTCAGTCCCATGTTACAAATAAACGCAAAACAAACTCAGTGCTGAAAATAACCATTATACAGTGCTGAAATACCAAATAAAGTACCTACTAATAGGAAAAATAATTAACTTGTTGCCTATATAAGTATTCTGTCATAAATATATTCACCTCAGAAAAATGCATTTTTGCACACATATGTTATACAAACATACACACATACACGCAATACACACACACACACAACTCACACACACACACTACTCACACACACTACTCACACACACTACTCTCACACACACACACACTACTCACTCACACACACTACTCACCCACACTACTCACACACTCACACTACTCACACACACACACTACTCACACACACACACACACACACACACACACACACACACACACACACACTACTCACTCACACACACTACTCACACACACTACGCACACACATACACACACGCACTCACACACATACACACACGCACTCACACACATACACACACGCACATACACACACGCACACACACACATACACACATACATACACGAACACACACACATACATACACGCACACGCCACTCACACATACACACACACGCTATTCACGCACCCACACGCTACTCAGACACACACGCTTGATATACGACACACTATACTTACACTATTGGCAGCACCTAAACTGCCGGTAACCACAAGTCAGTCCCATCTGTAAAAATATGAAATCGAGAAAACAGCTTCGAAAGATATTTTATTCACGCTCAGTTATCACTTATTTAAGATAAATTATTTTAACAATATTCATGCTAAAATATAGTTTGCATACTAGCCTGCACTAATTACGTTGTTTAAACCGCTGAAATCATTGATTTCATGATAAAAACATTGAGTGTGACGGACTTGCCGTTACATTCTGCACCGAAGAGAAAAGTAATCGCAAGTCAGTCACATTGCTATGTTGATGCTACAGTGCGTGTTGACGTGTTGTTATTCGTTGCCGTGGAAAGCCGTCAATCTTTCGCAGTTCGGAAGTGTATGTCCATGAGAACAGTTTCAAAAATGTCGGCGTTGGAAAATCTCGAGATGTACAGAACCGATGAAAGCTCATCCGGTGAGAATTTGGATGAAGAAACTTAAGCCGGGACTGCAGTTGGTTCATCCGACAACAAATATCAATATGATCAAAATCCGTTTGAGGTTCGAGCATTAGCTTTGAAGATATCTTGAACGATTCTCTGGATTCTGATGGAAGTTTTTTAGGTACTGAAGATTTTCCGGGTAGATCGACGAAGAAGCGAATCATGAAAAAATGGACTTGAATTCGTATTAGCAGGAAATTGCTGCATAGAAATTCATCACCAATTAAACTAAAAAATAATCCCGATAATTGATAATTGTTACTAGATAACTTATTTTTTTATAAAAACTCTCATATCAAACTTCTCTTCTCCACTCCCCATCCATTTTATTCTACCTATTATGCATGCTTTTTTTTAATTGGGACTGACTTTCGGTAATTTTTCATCTGGGACTGAATTGCGGTTACTTTTCATAATGGGACAATTCGACTTGGTATTGATTTCCACTTTTGTTGAACCAACCACTTTTTTATCGGTATCGGTCGACCAGGGAATCTCAACACACAACTTCTCTCAACACGGAATGTCCTTTTATAGCGTCACTCAGTGTGGGGAACTTGGGTGATTGGGGGAAGAACCAATCACGTGGAAGCATCTCTGCTTTCTTTCTTCGCCGCTTACGTTGGGTGATGAATGCGATGCCAATTGGCTGGCATTGCTAGCCAATGACTGAATGCGTGAAATCATTTCGTCTATGTTTTTGAAGTCTGCGTTAGGGAAATATTCCAATCGTATGAAAAATGTATGTGGACCTTCAAACTTTTCCCGCAATTTTCACGGAGTAATAAGAGAAAAGTAATAAAAATTATCATGTTATACAAATCTTGTATATTTCAGCTTTCCAACGGTATATTAACTATAGAAATCGGAACAGTGGTTTGAGCGCTTGTAGCATCTAAAATCTTCCATTCCGCCAACCAAAATCGTTACATGTTCAATCCAGTTTTCACGGAATGTACCGTAGTATAGTGAAGAAAGACGTGGTCCCACGTCAAAAACTTCCGTTCAAAAAATATTATGTTGCATATGAAGAGGATTCGCATTCGTAAATTAACAATATGAATACCGTGCTGGATCGAAACCCGTACAGTATCGAAATCCATACACCGTAGAGTTTTTCTTCAGTTTTAAGCATTATAAACATGAAAATTCATATGATAGTTACATGTACATTAGGGTTGGGAATCGTCATATGGAAAATACGAAACTTGATAGCAGAAAGCCAGAACCAAGTTATTTTTGTTCAATTCGGGACCCCAAACAATACTGAATTTATTGGAAGTTGATTGGTTTTGTCTCCGCTTGGCGCATTGCATTTTAAATTTATATGGAGATTTGTATGGAAAAACCAACTTTTTTGCATTTCCCATTCTAAAGAGCTCAAAATGGCTCAAACCATTGGTTTCATGATTTCAAATGGTAGGTTTTTTTAAGCCTAACAACTTGGCCGAAGACATCAAAGAGCTAGGGTGTCCCAAAAAAATACTAGAGCTGTTCAAAGTTGAGTATGTCGAAATTTATGTTGCAAATCATTTTTCTGCTAACACTGCCAGTGTACCGGCGCCTATAGGAGTATTTGAGCCAAAAAGTTGGCCAAAAGTCCAAGTCGCTCTATTTTGGTAGTAATTGGATAGATTAATATCAAAAACGTGTTATTTTCGTATAATCAACACAAAAAAGGTGACATCTATTTAAAACGTCACCCAATATATAAAATATTCCTTTAAATTCGCTTACTACATTTTTTTAGTATCTTTTTACACATGATATAAACAAAAATTTAGAAATTTCCATATAAACCTTCTTTTAATAAAATGTATATAAAATAAAAAAGAAGAACCAGGAGGAAGATTTTCTTCTCGTATATTTTCAGAAGGCTTTGACCTTTCTGTCAATGAATAAGGCATCGACGGGACTTGCGCGGAAGGTTACTAAATCATAAAATTAATTTCACAATATTATGGATTTTTCGCGGTCGGTTTTCACAATCACTTATTTCGTAAACAATCCATGATTATTTTATGCATTCAACGTTTTAAATATTGCAAAACATTTTACTTATCTTGTAGACTATGTCCTGTGAGAGAGAAAAACTATTTGACAATTTTTTTTAATTTTTTACGCTACCCGAGCAATAGCAAGTATTTTTCAAACTGACCAATTTACTGTGTAATAACTTTGAAATATAGCAGTTTGGTTTATGTGATAAGACACCAATGGGTTCTGGGATAGCATGAGGGTATGTTTCAACTGGAATCAATTAAATATAAAGGAAATCGTGTATTTTGTATATCGGATTTTTGGCCAACTTTTTGGGTCAGAGACTCCTATGTGCGGCGTCAGTCAGATTTCCATCAGAAGTAACCTCTGAAATACGTTATGGATTCTTTTCACGCCTAGAATATTGACCATAATTTGTTTGCAGGTTACTTCTGATGGGAATCCTACTGACGCCGGTACATTGGTAATGTTGGCAGAAAACAAGATTTTCTGCATTTAAATCGACATACTCAACTTTGAACAGCTATAGCTCTTCTTAGGGACATTCTAGCTCTTCAGTGTCTTCTGCAAAGGCATCTGAAATACTATACTTTAACATAACGTAGTGCATTATTAGAGCATTATTGAGCTCTCTGAAATGGTAAATGCAAAAAAGTAAGTTTTCCCATATTAATTCTCATACAAATTTGAAATGCAATGCGCCAAGCGGAGACAAAACCAATCGACTTCAGGTTAGTTTGGGGTTGTTTGGGACCTTAAAAATCGATCACTTTTTCCCACCCTAATATACATATTCGTTGGCTTTTTGTTAAAATAAACTATGCGCCAGTAGGCCATGAAATAAAAATAATAAAAATGAAATGAGTTGTCATTTCGTTGTATCGTTAGAGAATTTACTAAAGAAACTTTCTTCAGATAAAAACGATTTTCAAGTGGAATATAAGTGTTTTTCTCTGTGAATCTTTTTGAAATTGATGGAAAAGGTAAGTCTTTGTCATTTTCGAGCTGTATATTGTCTGGTAGATAGTGTAAATTGTATTTATTCAACAAAAACTGTGCCGTATGGATTTTGGTTCTTTTTAATTGCTTGAATCTAAATCCGTACAGCGTGTGTATCATGCATATATTGTTGAACTTTCTTCTTATTTTCAGCATAAAATGGAAGAAAACAAGTACAAATATACGGCATACAATTTCGAAGGAGCTGTGACTGAGGTGCGCAAGGGAAAGTCGTACCGGGAAGCTTCGAGATTTTCCGGCGTTCCGGTTACTACGAAACGCTATGAAAATTGCACTATTTTAGCTGATATATAAAATAAGAAAACCGTGTGAAACTTTAGGAACCAATTGATCCTATAAATATTTATTCGTAAATTCAAAGATAAATTATAAATAAAAGTTGTTCATTTTTGTACTTCTATATCTATACGGATTTTGATTTATTGTTGTATGGACTTTAATCCAGTCTATACCGCGTGTGTGCGAATTTCGATTCAAAAGTGTACCGGTTTTGATTTAGACAAAAACTGTGTACGGATTTCGATTCAAAGAAAAAATATTAAGATTTATTGAAAAAAATTTTTTTCACCATATATTTATTTTTGTTTTTTTTTTTATTTTTTTTTTTTTTATTTTTTTTTTTTTATTTTTTTTTTTTTTTTATTTTTTTTTTTTTTTTTTATTTTTTTTTTTTTTTTTATTTTTTTTTTTTTTTTATTTTTTTTTTTTTTTGAAGGACAAAACTTTTATCTACAACTATGCCGAACCATTCTGTGCCGAACACGCATCAGTACTGGACGTGTTTGGTGATCGGTCCGATAGAGTATAAAACAAAAGACGTGTGAACAAGTGTTGGCATTGTTTGCCTGGTCGAGTGATATAAATCCGGGTTCAAGGTCGTGCCTTTGTGCAACTGTTTCGCATCGTGACTGCCAGCTGGTGCGTAAGCCGATTTGGCTGCTGGCTGGATTGTGCTACAGCAGTGGACGAGACACAAACGAGGAAAAAGAAGAAGCCATCAGTGTCAGCGAGTTGTATCGCTGTGTGGAGTGATCTCACACCTGGCTCGCTGCTGGTGGCTGTTTGGTGCTGCTGTATTGGTGCTGCTGGCTGTAACGGCTGCTACTTCCAACGATCGGACAACCAACCTTACTGGAAGGGAGAAATAAAAAGGTACGTGTTCTTGTCAGCGCTAGTGCGCTAGACTTAGCGCGATGGATGTAGATCCCTCGCCTCCCGCGCCACCATCCCCGAACCCCTCTGACCCTGACCCTTCTGTTACCCCCTCCCCTGTTCATTCTTCAGTCCCCCCTCGCCCCAGGCTTTACCCAGACGGAGCCCAGGGCAGCTATACTGTTTATTTTCGGCCAAAGGCAGGACCGAAATCGAAAAAGTTGAACCTCTTGCAGATTTCTAAAGACCTGACGAAGGAGTACAAGGGCGTGACCGAAATTTCCAAGGTCCGGCCTAACAAGCTCCGTGTCGTGGTCGGTAACCTGAAAGAGGCCAACGATATAGCTTGCTCTGAGCTCTTCACACGCGAGTATCGCGTTTACATACCCGCACGAGACGTGGAGATCGACGGTGTCATAACCGATTCGAGTCTGTCCGTCGAGTGTATACTGCAAAGTGCCAAAGGGTGCTTTAAGAACAAAACGTGTCCCGAAGTAAAGGTGCTCGACTGCAAGCAATTGCGGTCAGCATCGATCATCGGTGGCAAAACAGTATACACTCCGTCAGACTCGTTTCGAGTTACGTTCGCCGGGTCTGCACTACCAAGCCACGTCTCGATCCACCGGGTTCATCTCCCTGTGAGGCTCTACGTGCCCCGCGTCATGAACTGCCTGAATTGCAAGCAGTTAGGCCATACAGCCGCCTACTGCTGCAATAAGGCACGTTGTGGCAAGTGTGGGGAGTCTCATGCGGAAGATTCTTGCAGTGTTAACGCTGAAAAGTGTATTCACTGCGGAGAAAATCTGCATGAGCTCTCGACATGTGCGGTCTCTCAAAGAGCGTTCAAAGCGTTCCTACGCTGACATGCTGAAGAAGACCGTTACCACTTCTCCCGTTACTTAGAACCCCTTCGATCTGTTGTCCTCTGATGAAACCGATTCTGACGATTCACCAGCGGGAGCATCTTACGCCAATCCTGGGGAGTCTAGAAAGAGGAAAAATATTTCCTCTCCTAAGCTTCCCAGAAAAGGTCCTAAGATTTCTCAAAGTGAAATGAAAGTTACAAACAAACCAAACAGTGCTGCGGAAAAACCGAAGCAAACTCCTCCTGGGCTGGCAAATTTAAAGTCCCAGAAGGAGTTCCCAGCACTGCCAGGAACATCTAAAACCCCAGTTGCTCCTTTTACACTCCCAGTTGATGAAACAAACTCTGGATTAGTGAAATTTTCTGACATTGTGGACTGGATTTTTGAAACTTTCAATGTACCCGATCCAATTAAAATTTTTCTTACAGCATTCCTCCCAACAGTTAGATCATTTTTGAAGCAGTTGACTGCCCAATGGCCTCTCCTTGCAGCGATTGTATCCTTCGATGCCTAATTCAACTGCGTATATGAAGGATTCTATCTCTGTCTTACAGTGGAATTGTAGAAGTATTTTACCAAAAATTGATTCGTTTAAAGTTTTGATAAATAAAAACAAATGCGATGCATTTTCCCTTTGTGAAACTTGGCTTACTTCAAATATTGATCTCAACTTCCATGATTTTAATATTATTCGCCTTGATCGAGACACCCCATATGGAGGAGTACTTTTAGGGATTAAAAAGTGCTATTCTTTCTATCGTATTAACCTCCCCTCGATTCCAGGCATCGAAGTTGTCGCATGTCAAATGACAATACAAGGTAAAGAGCTTTGTATTGCCTCAATATATATTCCCCCCAGAGCACAGGTTGGGCAACGGCTGCTCTTTGATTTAATAGAACTTCTTCCCTCGCCACGTTTGATTTTGGGAGACTTCAACTCTCATGGCGTGGCTTGGGGTTCCCCATACAATGATAACCGCTCCTCTTTAATCTATAACCTTTGCGATGACTTCGACATGACTATTTTAAACAACGGTGAAATGACACGTATCCCGAAACCTCCAGCGCGCCCAAGCGCTTTGGATCTATCCTTATGTTCGACGTCGCTACGGTTGGATTGCACATGGAAGGTAATCCTCGATCCTCACGGTAGCGACCATCTGCCTATTCTTATTTCAATTACTAACGGGTCAACTCGCATGCGACCAATTGACATTCCGTATGACCTCACACGAAATGTCGATTGGAAGTTATACGAGGAAATGATTTCAAAAGCGGTCGAGTCGATTCAACATCATTCACCACTTGAAGAATACAACCTCCTCGCGGGCTTGATTCTCGACGCCGCGTTGCAAGCCCAAACGAAGAAATATCCCGGCGTAACGATCAAAGAACGGCCTCCCACTCCGTGGTGGGACCAAGAGTGCTCCGATGTCTACACGCAAAGATCCGACGCGTTTAAGGCCTACCAGACGGGAGGTATACCTGGCGACTATTTACGGTATTCGGAGCTTGATACCAAGCTTAAAAGCTTGGCTAAAGCAAAGAAACGTGGATATTGGCGTCGGTTCGTGAACGAGACGTCGAGGGAGACATCGATGAGCACTCTTTGGAACACAGCCCGAAGAATGCGGAATCGCGTAACGGTCAACGAAAGCGAGGAGTCTTCAAGTAGGTGGATATTTGATTTTGCCAGGAAAGTATGTCCGGACTCTGTTCCTGAGCAAAATATTGTTCGCGATGCGTCTCCGGGCCACGACGCGATAGAATCACCTTTTACGATGGCAGAATTTTCAGTTGCCCTCCTGTCCTGTAACAATAACGCGCCTGGATTAGATAGAATCAAATTCAACTTGTTGAAGAATCTACCCGGCAATGCCAAGAGGCGCTTGTTGAACTTGTTCAATAAGTTCCTGGAGCAAAACATTGTACCGCAGGATTGGAGGCAAGTGAAGGTGATCGCCATCCAAAAACCAGGGAAACCAGCTTCTAATCACAACTCTTATAGGCCGATTGCAATGCTATCCTGTATCCGGAAATTGATGGAAAAAATGATACTCCGTCGTTTAGACCACTGGGTCGAATCAAATGGTCTACTATCAGAAACTCAATTTGGCTTCCGCCGTGCCAAAGGGACGAATGATTGTCTTGCGTTGCTTTCAACAGATATTCAGCTGGCGTATGCTCGTAAAGAACAAATGGCGTCTGCGTTCTTGGACATTAAGGGGGCTTTTGATTCCGTTTCTATTGACATTCTTTCGGGTAAACTTCACCGACAAGGATTTTCTCCAATTTTGAACAATTTTTTGCACAACTTGTTGTCCGAAAAGCACATGCATTTTACGCATGGCGATTTGGCAACTTTTCGCATTAGCTACATGGGTCTTCCCCAGGGCTCATGTTTAAGCCCCCTTCTTTACAACTTTTATGTAAATGACATCGACGAATGTCTGGCAAATTCATGCACGATAAGACAACTTGCAGACGACAGTGTAATCTCTGTTACAGGAGCCAAAGCTGCCGATTTGCAAGGACCATTGCAAGATACCTTGGACAATTTGTCTGCTTGGGCTTTACAGCTAGGTATCGAATTCTCTCCGGAGAAGACTGAGATAGTAGTTTTTTCTAGGAAGCATGAACCTGCTCAGCTTCAAACACAATTAATGGGTAAAACGATTTCTCAGGTTTTGGTACACAAATATCTTGGTGTCTGGTTCGACTCTAAAGGCACCTGGGGTTGTCACGTGAGGTATCTGATGAAAAAATGTCAACAAAGAGTGAATTTTCTTCGTACAATAACCGGACAATGGTGGGGAGCCCATCCAGGAGACCTTATAAGGCTTTACCAAACAACGATATTGTCTGTTATTGAATACGGGTGTTTCTGCTTCCGCTCCGCAGCAAACACACATTTGATCAAACTGGAGCGAATACAATATCGTTGTTTGCGTATCGCCTTAGGTTGCATGCAGTCGACCCATACGATGAGTTTGGAGGTTTTAGCTGGAGTACTACCATTGAAAAACCGCTTCTGGAGCCTGTCTTCTCGTATTCTAATCAAATGTGAGGTCTTGAACCGTCCCGTGATTGAAAATTTTGAAAGGTTAATCGAACTTAATTCTCAAACCCGTTTTATGACATTGTATTTCAATCACATGTCCCAAAATATTAACCCTTCTTCGAATATTCCAAATCGTGTCGACTTATCAAATACTTCTGATTCTACTGTGTTTTTCGATACATCCATGATAGAAGAAACTCGTGGAATCCCGGATCATTTACGCGTGCAGCAGATCCCTAAAAATTTTTCCAATAAATATCGAAACATCAACTGCGACAATATGTACTACACTGACGGATCACTTCTTGATGGGTCCACTGGCTTCGGTATCTTCAATAACAATTTAACCGTCTCCCATAAGCTCGATAATCCTGCTTCTGTTTACGTCGCAGAATTGGCTGCAATTCAGTACACCCTAGGGATTATCGAAAAAATGCCCACGGACCATTATTTCATCTTTACGGACAGTCTCAGTTCCATTGAGGCTCTCCGATCGATGAAAGATGTTAAGCACTCTCCGTATTTCCTGGGGAAAATACGGGAACATCTGAGTGCTTTATCCGAAAAATCATTTCAGATTACCTTAGCGTGGGTCCCTTCTCACTGCTCGATACCGGGCAATGAGAAAGCGGACTCTTTGGCTAAGGTGGGCGCAACAAACGGTGATATTTATGTAAGACCAATTGCTTTTAATGAATTTTTCGCACTTGTACGTCAAAATACGATCATCAGTTGGCAAAATGCTTGGACCAGAGGGGAATTGGGAAGATGGTTACATTCCATAATCCCCAAAGTATCGACGAACCCGTGGTTCAAGGGGTTGGATGTAGGTCGGGATTTCATTTGCGTGATGTCCCGGCTTATGTCCAATCACTATAGATTTGACGCGCTCCTCCGTCGTGTTGGGCTCGGGGAAAGTGGTATCTGTGCCTGTGGTGAAGGTTATCACGACATAGAGCATGTGGTTTGGTCATGCCCTGTACACCGTGACGCCAGGTCTAAATTAATAGCTTCCCTGCAGGCCGAGGGTAGACAGCCGGCTGTTCCTGTTCGTGATGTCTTGGCGAGCCGTGACCTATCCTACATGTCCCTTATATACGTTTTCCTGAAATCCATCCACGCCCCAGTCTAGTCCCGTTCCCCTCCGTCTACACCCAACAAAACGACAAGAACACGTTTGAACCTTCAGCACAAAACCAGCAACCAGACCCCGCACAATAGAACCAGGACCCAAGGACTACGAGCCTCTGTCCCAACTCACGACATCGTGGCTCAGCAGAACGAATCCATACATGCCATTCGACGATTATCAGACGACCATTGAACAACAAAACACTGATTGGAAATCCCATGCTAGTTTTAAGTTAGACTTAATTTCAGCTCGTAGTCGGCAGCGAGGATAAAAAATTTGCTTTAGTTTTTAAGTCATCAGATATAATTGGCGCCGTTAAACATTAAATTGTATTTGTGCCGTGTCAAATAAATGTTATGTGAAGAAAAAAAAAAAAAAAAACTATGCCGAAGACACTATGTCAATAATTCAAACCGTTTTGGCTGTTGAAATACATTTAATTTTCAATAGAGCACTATGGGAAATTAAAAATATTTTTACAATCGAAACGGTTTGTATAATTGGCAAAGTGTCTTCGGCAATTTAAAAATTACTTAATTTAAAAATTCATACGGCAACATATACAGGGACCCAACTTCAATACAGGGTAGTGAATTTCTATAGACCGTTCCGATAATTATAAATACACTTACGATCAAGCGTCATTTCAAATAACGTGCAGAATTCAACCAAACGTTGGCTGCGTCCTATTGTTTACATCCAAAAGAAACAGATGCTGTCATTTAGTCAGTTCAAACCGTATTGCGGAAGTATTGTGAAGAGTGCACATTTACTGATGCCCCAAGACGTGGTAGAAAACCCGGGCCTGTTGATCCCACAATGGACAAAAAGGTTAAGGAATACTACAAGCGGCATCCTTCAGTATCAATACGAGATGTGGCGAGAAAGCTTGGAACCTCGGTGAGTAACGTTATGCGTGCCAAGGGAAGAATGGGTTTGCAGACCCGTCGGAAGCAGAAGCAGCCAAAAAGAAATCCAAAACAAGCTGAATTTGAGAAACCGAGAGCTCGGAAGCTTTATGACAAACTTCTGACCAAAAAAATGGGGTGTGTTATCATGAATGACGAAACCTACATAAAACTGGACTATAAGACTGCATCCGATATATAAGATGCCAGGACCGCAATTTTATACATTACCGAAGGGAAAGGATGTCCCTGGACCAGTGAAAGCCATTTACACCGAAAAATTCGGCAAGAAGGTAATGGTTTGGCAGGCCATTTGTGAATGTAGGAAAATATCTCGTCCATTCATTACGAATGACACAATGAATGGTAAAATTTACGCGAAAGAGTGTTTGCAGAAAAGGTTGTTACCCATGGTTAAGCAGCATAACAATCCTCCAATCTTTTGGCCCGATTTTGCTTCCTGCCATTACTCTAAGGATGCACTAGGGTGGTATAAAACAAATAATGTCACATGTGTCCCAAAGGAGATGAATCCTCCAAACTGCCCTGAAATTCGCCCTATTGAAACTTTTTGGGTTTTGACCAAGGCAAAGCTGAGGAAATATTTCAAACCAGCGGACAATGTTGAAAAATTTAAAAGAGATTGGCTTAAAGTGGTAAAAATGGTCGGAGAACACACTGTGCAAAAGCTTATGAGTAGTGTTAAGAGAAAAGTTAGAGAACTCGCGTATCCTACGAAAAATAATCCCAACTTGAATTGAAACTGGAAAGAAAACACTTATAATCTATATTTCAGAATAAAATGACCCGAAAAATCCTGTATTTTTTGTTTTATTCAAGAAAGAAGATGTATTTATAATTTTCGGAACAGTCTATAAACCGAAAACATCGAGAGCGTCACGAAAATTTCCCAATTTCAAACGTTTTGAACTCAGTTAGTTTACAACCGATTTCTGTCATTTTCACAGCAATCGATTGGAAAATCATTTAAGCACCCGTCCAAATGCAGAAAATTGTAATCTTATTTTTCGAACTATTGTACTATTGAAAATTGTTGAACATTGTCGAAACACAAATGTCGACTTTTGATTGGTCGCTTGCTGCCTTTCCCTAAAAAGGACGACAGAATGAAGTGTTTGGTTAGCCGAAAAAGCGCTCTTTAAGCTATATAAGAGACCTCAAGCAAATCAGTTTACTAGCAGCAGTCAGCAGCAGCGGACATCAACACCGATGGCAGTAGGCAAAAGCAGCGTGGATCAGCAGCGGGTAACAGCGGCGGTGGTAGTGATTTGCTGCAGTTCCCATCTCTTTCAATTCGGTTTTTTCTTCGATCTAGTTGGACCCCACCAGCCGTAAGGGGCCATCCACATACCACGTGGACAGCTTTAGGGGGGGGGGTGCTAATGTCCACGGTCCATAATTTTTTTTTTTCAGAATTTATATGGACAGTTGTCCACGGAGGGGGAGGGGGGGGGGTCAAAATTGTTAAAAATCTGTCCACGTGGTATGTAGATGGCCCCTAATCCAATTCAGATTTCGTTGGGTAAATAAAACCCGAATCTGGAAGAGATTGTCACCGCCAGGTGGATTGAGAAGCCACCATCATCCAGCGTATGTATATACAGGGTGTGTGCTAGCAATGGGCGATCTTTGAAAAAAAATTGATTCTCCTGAATCGATTGATCAAAATCAATAAAATCGATTCAGTGGAAAATCGTGCCTGAAAAATCGATTCAACAAAAAATCGGTTTTTGTTCGGCATAAGCTTTTTACGACCTTTTTTGGCTATATTTATGGAGATTTTGTTTTGTTTGCGTTTTCTGGTTTATCAATCATTTTTAACGAGTTTTCGTACACAACATCTACTAACGATACGGCTTTTTAGTTTATTGCCATCTTCTTTTACCGCGTGTACTCTTTTGGCGGTTTTTTTTTTCTACTGAGTGTTTTCGTTGTCGCTCATCCCATAGACCATTTCACGAGACGTTTGTGAACTTGATTCATGAACGAAATTTTGACAGAAAGTTTGGAACCGCTGACATAATGCACGTGAAGGCATCATCAACATCAGCAGGATCCGAGACACCTGTCAGTTCGTGAAATGGTCTATTGTATCGGATGCACTAAGAGCAATCCAAACCTGTATAATTGGGTTGTTTAGCTATCCACGGGTTTCCGATTATTATATATATTCAAAAGAGTGTAATTTTCTAAACAAAACGTGATTTTTTTAAACTTTATATCATTTGCCTTCGGTTTTTAAATGAAAAATAAAAATTCGCTCTGAATCGCTACAGTGACAGTTGGTAGATGGGCGAACTGTCATTGTAGCGGTTTCGAGCAGATTTAAAGCAGTTTGAAATCGTGATTTAAAAAGCGAAGGACAATGATAGATTTTTTTTCAATCACGTTTTGCTTAGAAAATTCAGATCTTTCAGATGATATAGAAAACTGATATAGCTGAACAACCCAGTCATAAATAAATCGGAACATCCGCAGCACAAACTCAAATAAACAAAAATGGCGAGCGCGACACCATGCAGAACAGAATACAGCACGGCATATACACGACCATTCAATTCAACTTTTTGCAATATTTGAATTAACGAGTACCCCGCTACTCATAATTGAAAAATAAGAGCATATTCCTTTTCTACCTAAATCAAAAAATTGGTGCTTGATACGACACCCACAACGATAGTAAACAACGTCCCTACGGAAGCCAATTTTCAAAAAGTGCACTTGCAGAGGTAGCAAATATGAAATAATGTTGGCTAATATCCAAAATGGTAAATTCAATATCCAATGCAATGCAAAATTTCAGCTCAATCGGAATACAGGAGTATTTGGTCTAAATTTCACTTCTCGACTTATGAAGAAAAGCACAGTTTGTAATAGTTTTTTGTTTTGTGCCAAATGTCTAATGCCTTGTTCACACTATAGCAGATATCATAAGATATCGCGTATCTTGAAACATACATACATCTAGTTTTCACGGAAAATTTGGAGTATGGGATTTGAAATCAAGATGCGCGATATTACATCATGTGAACGGGTTATTAGAAATGTATAAAACGTCGAGGTCGGGTGTTATCCAAAAATCGAAATTTTACTAACTGTTCGTAAGGGTGAAATTTTGAACACTGCTTCTAAATAAAACTGTATAAGTCAATTTACATTGCCATCCCAATGTACACCAATCAGTTAGTAATGATTGTATACAATATACGTCAAACTTTCGAGACGGTCTCGTGGTCTGGTAATTAGGGGCGTCAGGTAAGCGATCATTAGATTGTTGCATCGAATATTGCTTTTTTGCGAAGAATATTTGCCGCGACTTAAATTGTTTTTTGACCGTAAAAACAATGTTAACGATTCTTTGATTGAAAAATGTAACTGCTTCCTTGTTGACAATATTTTCATTCTAAGGCACGCTATTCAGTTCGAGGTGCAAACTTGTCTCGTCGTTCTTTTCATCCTCGCTAGGGATGGGCGAACGGCTCACGAGCCGTTCATATGAACCGGTTCTTAGAAAAGAGCGAAAGAACGAACGGCTCACGAAAACGAACCACGGTTCTTTGGGCGCACCAGAACTGTTTGGATCGCGCGAACCCAAAGTTTACCGAGACAACACGAACTGTCAACGCTCGTGAATCTTAATGTCGCGTTTACAAAGGCAAAAAAATGGTTACTGCGTTAAAAATACTGGAGGGACTTGATTTGGCTGCGAATTGTTCTTTTCAACTCGACGACAAGGTTATCCAGCTTCCCTGACCTACAGAAAACGTCGAAATGGACTGCGTGCACGATCCGCCATTACCGCTCGTGGAAAGCTGGATATGCTGGAACTTGTGGGGGTGGTGACTTACTCATGAAAAAGTTGTCATGGACGTAGACAATTGTTTGAACCAACAAAAACATTTGAAATGCGTTTTTCTCGGTTTCATGTCTATTGAATTTTAGCCCATTCTTCAACTATGGACATCCCGGTAAAAAATTGACACATTTCTCAGATCAGTGTCCGAATTTCGAGCACACACTTCTTCGGAGAGAAAAAAAAATTCATATACTATCAATGAAGAAATTTTCTTCTCTTCAAAGAAAAGTGTTCTCGGAATTTGGCCGCAGATTACGTTAGCAACAATAAATGCAATCACTATTGTCTTCAATCCATTTTGCACACTTTTATTTTTCAGGCGGAAAAAAAACGATCTTACCATCCAAAGGATCGATTCAGTAAAAAATCGCTCGTATAGAAATCAATTTAAAAAATTGATGAATCGACCAAAAAAGATAGATTTTGCAAAAATCGGATCGATCTTGCCCATTGCTAGTGTGTGCACATAACGTGTGTGAATACCTATAGCGTGTGTCGCTAGCTATATAAGGTGTGTGGCGAGCGTTCGTGGCTTGCTATATAGCGTGCGTGGCTAACTTTATAGCGTGTGCATAGCTAGAGTGTGTCTGCGCATGTTAATAGCGTGTATGGCTAGTGGTGTAGCGATTATAATTTTCATATATAATTGCAAATAAATCACCTCATGTCGAATGTAATTAACACTGTAAATCATTCAGAACTAAATAAAAGAAATTTGCCATGTTTGGAAAAATTATTCAGCTGTCAATAAATTGCATGGACAAACAAAATAATTTTTGACTTCAGCTAAGCCTCAAAGTTTTTCTGAAGAAATTTTGAGAATGAGCCTGAATCACAAAATTTTTTGCTCAAGTCTTACTATTTGCAGCAATTAGTTGTAGAATTATTTATGCTATCGTAAAATGCAGAAAATTATTTGAACTGTTATACTATAGATGAGGAATGCACTATTTGTCCTTGTCTATAGCCTCTTCATAACCACTGCCTAAAATAAGATATCTTAATGGAACTTGATGCAAGAGACAGTATCAAAACAATTCAATTTCATTCTTGTTTTGGATACAGCAGCAAGTGAAATCGCATAGTTGCACATAGCTTCTGCTGTTGTTCATTGTAGTTACCGGTGCCGGTTATAGAGGTAAACGTCATCTGGATCAAAAAGACCATTAAATTAATTAACCCCAATTGAGTATATTCCCAAACCTATTCCAAGAAATACATTGACATAAGACAGGCTGCCGTATTCTACGTTAACTCTACGTTAACTCTTTTTAAATTATCATAACTTTTTTCCTGATTGCTTGGTTTCATTGTTCAGGTAATCTTCTGTAGTTTAAAAAAAATCAGATTTTCAATAAATTGAACTTTTTTAGATAGTTAATTGTGAATTTTTTTAAGCTTTTTTCTGAAGGCAAAAACAATTTTTGAAAGTGTATATTTTTCGGATCGATAAAATTATTATCTACAATTTTGCCGAAGACGTCACACCGATCAAACGAACCGTTTTGGCCCCAAAAATATTTTTATGATACCTTCCTAAATAGAATTTTTCAATAGCTTCTCAAAAATGAAGCGTGTTCCAAAAAGTTGAACCGATAGCACAAAATGGCATCTTTTGCCTATAGAAACGTCTATGCAAAGTTTCAGCCAAGTCAAAAATGACAATTAAAAAAATGTCAAAACTGGGACATTTTATGTGGAACTGTTCTATGACGCTTAATGCTTAATGCAAACTCACGAGTACCGTAGTTTTGAGGCATCAAACTCTCAGTTTTGCTACTTAAATTGAAAATATGTGGTCGTCCTTAAAAGATCGGTTGGGTTTAGTTTTCACAGAGCTGTGGACATGCCTGTATGACGGTGCTTCCAATACAGACGGGTGATCGCAAATCAAGCACTGTGAAAAGAGATCTTCAATCCCCATTGGATACTGAATGGCTGGGTAGAACGAACCTCCAGCACTTCGTATATTTACAGGCATAAAAAAGACCCCATCGTGGTCCGTAGCATCCTGCACAGCCTCTTTTAACCTCACCTTTTTGTGTTACTAACTGGCATACGAGTAACCAATCGAAGAATATGGTAACCAACCTCCGAAAATCATAGGAGTGAGGGCTGACCTCCTCAGTGGAAGGCCCAACCTTTCAAAACGTCTGTTTCTTAGGTTAGGGCCGGCTCACAACAGTGTCTAATCCGGAGCTCGCGGCTGAATTATGAAACGTGATGTCTCGAACGCTATAACCAAGATGGAAGCCCGATCACGGGACTCGGTAGCGTGGCCCTAGTAAGACAACCTAACTAAACGAATATAATTGCAGCATCGTGGCTCTGCAGAAGATTTGTCGCAAAGGTGCAGGGGGTGTCAAGTGTTCGTGAGAACTTCTACCAGAGCAACCAACAAACTAGGAACGGGTTCGTATGGCAGAATGCTGGAACGTGTGATCAACAGGAAGACGATCAACGAGAGGATGTGTTTGCTGTGGGTTAAAGGTCTTTTCTTCAACTGCAGCATCATCAACGTGCACTGCACGCATGAAGGTAGACCTGACGACGCAAAGAAATCGTTCTACGCGTAGTTGAAGGCAACATACGGATAGCTGCTCGACTTGGGACATCAAGTTCGTTACCGGGGATATGAACGCCAAGGCTGGTAGGAAAGAGATGTACAGACCGGGGCACAGTGGCAGGTCTCTGAACAAAAGTTGGAAAAAACTGAAGGTCTTTTTTAAATGACTGGAAATTACATATTAATATAATATTTTGGGGTGGTGAACTCGTTTCTGATGTCAGAAAATGTTGAAAATGGCAATTTACGCACCTGAAGTGCCGTTAGGCCTTTTTCATGATCATGTTTTGTTTTGTTCCGATCATGCTTAAATTTTTTTGCTTTAAATGTTAAAAGCTCAGCTAATTCACTGTGCAAATTTGTTTTGGAACAATTCTAGAAATTTAGAAAGTTTTTATGTAAGGGCATTTTCATGCCAAATCATCGAAACCATGACCTGTTATCGGATATTTCTTTCGGCATATTCCCAAATGTTGATATGAAAAAATATTTGAAACTAACATTTATTTATTTAAATTAAATTAAAATCGGTGTCAAGTTTCAACGAATAATAAATTTCAACGAAAATTCAACTTGCTCCTGTACTAATAAGAAATAGTGTTAATTTTCTTACTTTACAAACATCAATTCGGAATAATTTAAAAACAGATGCATATAGGAAGTTAATTAATATGGGCTAGTCGATTGAAAATGTCTATCCAAAACCAATAAAATCATCACATACTTTGAATAATTGGTTTTTTCTTTAAACTTTAACTTTATTCAAGGTTTATCTTTTATTGCTTCATTCTGTACTTTTCACCAACAATTTTGTTAAAACTTTTTTTCAATTAAAAAGATCAAATCTTTTGTTTTTGCAAATTAAAATGCAATGTTTATTATTTCGAATTTATTTTGGTCAAATACTTTTTTTTGCAGTGTTTTTTCTTTTGCAAATCATTATCGTAGTTTATTCTCAGACATTTTTTCTGCACGATAATTAGATTCGGAGCTACGATTATTGAATGAAATCTATGCCAAAATGGTTACGCCCTTTAAGAACAATACACTTGAGTCTCAACAATTTATTCTCCAACGAGAAATACTCAGTTGGCTTAGTAAAAAACGTGCGCAAAGCTCTGTTCAATTAAAACTTGGTCGATTATTTTTTTTGTATTTTCAGATCATTTGGCATGGTAACGCTCGGGACAAAAATTGAAAAAATTAACTTTATGAGATTATTAATTAATTTTTGTTTTGAAAAAAAGTTTTTTTTTTCACGGTGTATGCTTTTCGGAAAGACAAAACCATTATCTACAACATTACCAAAGACGTCACGATCAAACAAACCGTTCTGGCACTGAAAACACTTGCATTTATTTGTCTTTAACCATTTTCACAAATAAGTCATGATTTAAAGTAGTAAGTTGCGCTAACGCCGTGCATTACGCTTAGTGATCCTGTTTGAAGTAGCCCCTCGATGTCCTTATACATCTCATTGCTTTTTAAAGTAAGCTTTAAAAGTTTGAAATGTCTTGCTCCAATCTTTTATCTGATATTAACATCATGCTTCATCATACTCAAACATAAAACCTTGCTATCATAATTTACCATACTTGTCATAAACTATTGTATTTTCCCAGACTAACTACGCCTCGGCCCGAAAAGTTACAACGGTTGTTCGTAAAATTTGTCGCCGAAATGCTGATTTCGTTGACGGGCGAAGGAAAAGAAACAATAGCTGCGCTATAATTTAACACTAGAACAAAGATTGCACCTGCGACAAGAGCTCCGAGTGTTTATAGTCAAAAGCCTGCCGGAAATTTTCGTACCTCGACCGCTTAACATACTTCCATTATTCAACTCTGGCATCTTTTACCCCCCAAAGACTGTTAGAGTGAGAATTTTTCACCCAAGTTTTGCCACTTTTAACTTCTACAACCTGTTTTCATCACCCTTACCCCAGACCCTATCGGACCTTCAAGAACGCCAACAGTCACGCGGCATGACGACAACGGGTTCAAGCAGGGCGGAAAAAAATAATTAGTACCATTAACTGCACCCCAAGGGTACAAGGTCTTGCCTTGTCAGAGCAAGAACTCAGAAACACCCTCCTGGCAAGGGTGGTACCCATTGTGTGCAACGGATTTCTGTAAGGTTAAGCACGTTTCTTTTCTTGTTCAAGATGCCGTGCGGGTAAATTTACTTAACCTATGCACTGTATGCACGAGCCGGAAATCAAGGGTTCAGGTCGGAGTCGGTGTTCAGTAATGATGGAAGTTTGATTGCTGAAAAGTGGGTCAGCTGAGGTATCACAAAAACCAGGTAGGAAAAGGAAGATGATGGAATATTGTTTATGTCGGGCACGACAACTGATGGTCACATGTCGAAATGTTGTGTTGTTTCCACCTAAACATGGAATGCAAATCGGTACTCACTATCCACAGATAACCATGCAACCGCATTCATTTGCTCTCGGTGGAGACGCACGGTAGGCAATCAACCCAGCATTGAGCAGGAGTTTACGATATGAAATTTTCTCGAAAGTTGTTTGAAGGACATCAAAATATAACTGCTACCAATGCATCAGGCAATGAAAACGCAAAAAAAAAACAGTAGTGCTAGTTCCCCTAATTATTGCCCTGTTTCATGTTTCTAAGCTAGCATTTAAAGTTGACCGTAAACGGATTGTAAACTGGCAACCCACGCGAGCGGAAATGATTTTCCACAGAATCAATTTCCGACCGTGGCGCACGAACGTCTGCTATAATCGTGCAACGGCTCCGTGTGACACATGTGCGGTCGAGGGGGGTTCGAAACGGAGCACACATTTGAATAATTGATGAACGTTAAGTGTCACGCTCTCTATCGGTGGTGGCTTTTACCGACCGCTCAGATAACTCCATTGGCTCAATGTCGCTATCATTGTTCATCGCTGTCGGATATGGAAACAGATACCAGTACAGGGCTGTAATTTAGACTTAGCTTACCTTTATACTGCTCCTGTTGCCCAAATAGTAAGATAAAATTTCAGTAACGTTAGGTAAATTATTGTACAGCTCTACCTAACAATTTTAGTTCCACCTCATCCCAAGTGAAAACTTCCCTGAGCTTTTTTGGGCAATTATATAGAAAGCACAGCCTCGAGGCACAATTTCAGAAAGAGCATTTTCGTGTTCTTTCTTTTGACTTAAAGTGAATGAATTTCAACACCAGTAATGCGTTTGCCAGCATCCAGATAGAAGAAACTGCACAAGTTATTAACTCCACTCTGGGTAGGTCGCCAACCAAGGTCGCTTGGCATTCTGTTTAAAATTACGTAACCCTTCTCTCGCCTGTGGCTGCAACGTCAATCGAAAGGAACTGAAGCCGTTCTGCCAAAAGTCACACAGCCTGTTGTCATCTGGCATTTCTCGAGCAGCAATATCAGCCAACCTCATCGCCGAAAAAACAGATTACGATTTACAGTAGGGTAGGTGGGATGGGTAGAGATAGCGAAACAACAATCATTTTACTCTAAATGGCGCTGTAATCGTAGGCTGTTCTGTTGCTATCCTCACACTCGGTCTTGTCTGCTATTTGTTCCAGTCAATGGTTTCAGAAAACAGAAAGTGAAGATGGCATAATGCACTCATCTTAAAACTATTACGGTGTCATTAGTTTTGGCAGAATCATTCCATTTTCGTTAGCTTCCTCTCTTCTCGGAACATTTTTCAGAGAAATTTATCAACCGAAATGAGGAAATGGCAAAATAAGTTCAACAGAGCGCGACATTCCGTGCTGGTCGAAACGATGCTGATGCCTCGCAGGCATCATCAGCAACGCTGATGAGGGCGGTCATGGTTTGTGGTGTGCCTTCAATGAAGACCCACATACATATGTATCCACAAATCTCCATCCGTTGCTTTTTTCTAGAGGAAGAAAAAAAGTAAAGACTGTCTAGCCACTTTTGTATTTTCATGAAAATTCACATGTAAAATTAATATGAAGAGATTTGATTCTTCAAAAACTTAAAGTTGTATATTTTCAAGTATTACAACAAAAAAACAATAGTTATAAAAGATTTACAATCCTAATTCAAAACTCTAGAATACAAAATCTAAATTATGATTTGTGCAAGCATACTCACTTCATTTGTCAGTGTTTTTGACGTAGGATTACGTATTACGGCAACATATGTTTGCAAATTAGAAAACCGAAAACATCGAGAACGTCACATAACTTTCAAATGCTTAAAACTGGTTAAACAATTTTCAACGGATCTCCTTCAATCTTACAGAAATCGACTTGAAATGTGGCTGTGCCTCTACCAAAATACGGGAAATTGTGATTTTGTGACGCTTACTATTGTACTAACTTTCAATAGTCACGTATGAAAGCTAGCGTGCAGAAATTTAGTCTTCATTGTCAATACGACCACTATTGCAAAAAAGCGATTCACGGGGAACTGGATCGACCAGCAGCAAGCAGAGCTACAGCAAGATACAGCGTAGCAGGCGGCGAGTTTCAAATGTTCGCGTACCGGTGATTACTTACTTACTTACATCAGCAAACTAGAATCTTGGTGGCTCGTGACGTACCAAGAACTTTCCTAAATTAATCCACCTAGCGGTCAGACCCAGCCTTTCTCATTCAAACTTTGATTTATACAAATGGATTTATATGAACGCTTCAATCCAATGAATGTATATTCACTCTTTAGGTTCTAAAATATTGATGTTGTAATCTATACATATGAAAATGTATTCCGGTCTGTCTGTCGTCTGTCGAAAACTAGCGAACCGATCGACGTGAAAACTTGTATGTGAGGTTTTTGGTGCCGATAAAGGTTCCTATGATAGTTTAAGACCCCTGCCTCTTCTGAAAGGGAGGGGTCCCATACAAATGAAACATAAATTTCTGCACAACTCAAGAACGAACCAAGCAATTGAAACCGAATTTGGCATGTGGATGTTTTAAAAGGTAACAAATATGTCCATAATAGTTGGACGCCCCTCCCTTTTCTAGGAAGGAGGGGTTTTATACAAATGAAACACAAATTTCTGCACATCTCGAGAACTAGTCAACTAAATGGAACCAAATTCGGCAGGTTTGTTTATGTCCATAACGTTTTCACACCCCCTTTGGGAAGGGAGGGGTGCCATACAAATGAAACACAAATTTCTGCATATCTCGGAAACTAACCGAGTAAATGGAGCCATGTGAATGTTTTTAGGGGTAACAAATATGTCCATAATGGTTCGATTTCACATTTTTAAACATAATAGGGAAAGTAATGGTCCGATTGCAAAACAAATCCGTAGAGTCTTATGGGGCAACTAGACCTTTCAATTGACACTGATTTTATGAAAATCGGTCCAGCCATCTCTGAGAAACATGAGTGTGATTAAACAGTCTTCAGAACACGTTTTTTTTCATAACTTTTGAACCATATGTTGAATCTTAAAAAAATTCAAAAGCAAAGGTAGCTCGTTAATCTGAAACCAATTTTGTTCAAATCGGTTGTATAGTTTTATAGAGAATAAAAATCTACACATACACACACACACATTTTTTTTCCTGTATGGACTTCCTCACTGCGACCAGAATCGTTGATCTATTGTGAGATATGCCCGGGTGTCTGCTGTATCCCGCACTTCTATTTTTTGGCAATAACGCTATTGAGAAGTGGCATGCTTATGATTATTTTTGATCAGTGCTTGTGTGTAATGTACTTCCCCTCGTTTTACACGCTTACTGTGCTTCTATAATGATAAGAGGGACTTATTTTTTGTTAAGAGGAAGTCACGCAAAGGTATTATAGAATTCAGCATAAAAGAAGGGTAAGTGGTGGAGAGCCTGAGAATAAACTCATACTTGAAGTCCTTTTTGACATCGAATGGCCTGATTCTACTAAGATTCGAACTCACGACCATCCGCTTGACAAATCGGACTCTGTAACCTTGCGGCTACGCAGCTCCCCTCACACACACACATACACACACACATACAGAAAACTGCTCAGCTCGTCGAGCTGAGTCGAGTGGTATATGCCATTCGGCCCTTTGGAGCACTTTTATACTTTCGGTTTTGCAAGTGATTGCTATACCTTTCTAGGAGAAAGGCAAAACGTCAGTATGGCAAGCTTTGAAAAGTCATAAAAAATTCAGAATTCATGATATTGCGCCCAAATTTTGGATTTAGACACTTGAATGTTATAGCAATAAAGGAAGAGTATTATGAAACAGAGAACGAAAAACTTTTTTTTTTGGCTGATGGCCAGCGATTCCCCACTGTGCGTTGTCGTTGGTGGTAGAGTGAAGGCTTTCTATACCAATAACGAGACGAAAGAACTCTTCTCGTCCGACTTGTGCGTTCGTAGCTCTCTCCATTGTATAGAAATGAAATTGGGACAAATGGAACCACCGGCAGTTTGTTATGAAAATGTATATATATTATCTATGTATCGGGATACATTCTACGGAAACCAAACAGTTAAGTGTGACGTCGGAATGAAAGATTTCAAACGGTAATACCGATGTAACCACATGATGGATCATAATAGGCAATATGTCGTTTGATTGATAAAACGATGGATATTTTAGTTATCGTAATCACTTCATTGCATAACAGTGAAAATTGAATAAAAGTTTCAAGGTCGAATCTTTACAATCAATATACCAATCATATGCGAGCACGCCTAGCACAGACTTCATGAGTAGACACCAACTGCCTGCTGCATTATCCTCTATATCAGCGGCAAAAAAAAATTGACAGAATCTCCCCGTCCCAATAGGTCAACAAATGTTTGCTTCCCTGAACCTAGACTATTTTGATGTCTTGAAGGTGATGCTTTTTCGGAGACTTCTCTTTTCGTTTCGTACAGAAGCAAATATCAGAAGGTGTCGCACATTACGCTGTGTCACCGGAGACAGCAAAGATCTGTACGTGTCGGTAGAGGCAGATAGCAGGGTATATAAAATTGGTGCATTGTAAGATAAAATTCGTTGTTTGTTTTGGAACTCTACAGTCTGTTTTTCTCAGATTTGTTTAAATAACTAAATATAGGGTATTAAAAAGACAATAGAAAACCAAAATGCTATATATGATAATTTTAGTTGCATTCCGCGGTTGCGGCATAGAGAAAAACCATAAAAAAGCCTTTGTGCTACATTCCAATTCGGAACTTGACCTTCTGTTTATTTATACACAGACTTCGCAGCCGATTGTTCAGTGTACAGGACAATTGCGAGGCTAGCGCTACGATCCTACTGACACTAACAGTCTCTCTCGACCCGAGACTCGAACCTTCGACAACTGGCTTGTTATGCCAGCATCGTACCTCGAGACCATCTGGGAGAAAACCATATTCATTTCATATTGATATTAGGGTTTCCACAATTATATTTGTATTTTTCAAACCATTTTTTTGCATCAGCATCTGCAAGAAAATATTACCTTTCATAACCTAACTTGTAATTGAACAACACTATGCAAACATTAATTGATAAGGCTAATGTTGTTCATCACTCTAGCTTGGTTTATTTTTGAAGACAACAGAATTTTCGGGGTTTTTTGATATCTTGAAACTGAAGAAACTTTTCTCTGGTTTTGCTTACTGATAAAATGTTTGAATTGATCAAAATTATATGTTAACATGTTCAAAAAATTCTATGTCAGTTTTAAAATTTCTGTAATATACATTTTCGACTAGAAACTGTAATTTTTTACCGTTACTTTTCCCGCGAACTTGTAAATGCAGGAAAATATTTCATGTGACATCTTTGCTGGGTAGTTGTGAGGTATAAACAGGTAAAGCTAACAAGTTGTTTCTTTGAACCGGTGAGTGAGCCATGTTTCACAAGACAATTAAATATACAAGATAGTTTACTTTCTACTGAATCTTACTTAATTAAAATCTTCATAAAAGGTTGCTTTTTCGTGTTTTGAAGAAAATCGACTGTATTAGGATAAAAGGTATTCATCTGTGTTAAAGAGAGTACTTCTAAAATAGAGTGCTGCAAATAAATGATCAAAATACAGACTCTTGTTCGATTTTGCCAACACGCCAAAAAATTTTCCGTTGCCAAAACTGAACCATACCAAAAATGAGCGGATCTCTTTTCATTTTTAAAAATATGATCGCTCATTTTTGGCACATGTGGTCGTACGTCAACTTCGCGGTCATGTCTTGGATACAACCCTCCTACTTTTTAAATCCAAAAATCAATTTTCTACAACTCGTTTTTAGCCAACATTTCACCTAGAAATCAAAGCTTGTAAATTTGAGATTTTCCATAGAATTCTAAGTCGTTTACGTTCATAGTAAATGTAATGTTCAAATAGTCTCAAGTCCTGGTGGAAAACCCATGTATCCTCTGATCGAAAACATATGTAAAGTAGCATCAGAATCGAAGACGTTCGTTTCAGATTTCCGTTTTCGTTTTGGACTGCTGTTTACCGAAAATTTATTCTTTGAAAGGAACTGTGTAATACTCGAAAGCTCATGAACCTAATTGTAAACGATATCATATTTTTTTGCAAAAGATTGACCATAAATCTATTAAACAATTTAGTCCTATAGACTAACTAGTGTTTCAGAATTCTTTCCAAAAATGCTGCAACATCGACTGAAACGTTGGATTAAAAAAGAATCACCGGTTTCAAATACTTGGAGAAACTGCTTAATTTTAAATCTAAATTTGATTGAATAAATAGATTCCCAGTAATAATTTAAGATCAAGCGCATTTTGCGGCAACTCATCTATAGTACTGATAGAACTCCTTCAAAATTTAATAGACTAACATGTGAAAAGGGTTGAGCCCTAGAGCTCAAACTGGAAAAAATTAAAGATTATAGATCTTAAACGGTTCCTGTGAATTTTGGTGCCCCTAACCTTTTTTTTAAGACCGAGGAGTAATAATTAACCGGGTTCATCATTTCTTCGTTTTCTTGCTAAGTAAAAGGAGAAATGACGAACCTGGCGAGTAACTACTCTGAGGCGGCTACGGCTCCAAAATTCACAGGAACCGTTGAAAAGCTATAATCACTTATTTTATTTTAGCTTGAGCTCTAGAACGAAACCTGTTTTGACTAGTGTTACCGAGCAAACACACTCTTTTGAATAAGGTCATCAACTACATATAACGAAGCGAATTTGTGATTTAAGCCAGGTAGTGATAAGTAAAAACAGAATTACCTTACTCAAGGTTACTACTTCTGAAAATAACGTAGTATGGAATTCTCATATTGTAGTACATAAAAAACACTTTGAAGTTTTCTGAACAACACCAAATTCCTCCCAGTAAGCTCTTTAAAAATTGAATTGTAAAGTATTCCTGGTACCTTCTCATGAAGTGTCATTTAAAATTAAATAACAGTAGTGAAGAAAAAAAAACGTCAAGATAAAATACACATCACAGAGGAATCAAATTAAAATCATCAGAAAGCAGCTTATTTATAGCAGAACAACTTTCTTCCCCTTCCTCCCTCTCGCACCAACTAACCTTCAACTTGCACTCCTGCTCCCCGTTCGACACTTGACAACTCATATGTCAGTCCTCGAGCACCACAGCTGCGTCGCGTACTAAATTTAGTCCACTTCCGGCAGCGTGAAGAATCCTCCGTCGTGCATATTATTTCACACTCACAGCACTGAAGTGGCACACCTGTACGGAATTTTCCCTGTTTGCTCTTCGGTTGGCTCCGGTTCCGCTAGGTGTCTTGTTCCAGTTATATAACACTATTTCAGACTTTTCACCACCTTTTCGTTCGCTTCTTTTGCGGAGAACTTGAAGACAAAAAAAAACCTCTACCTTTTATGTCACAGCGCGGATCGCTTCCGGCGCTCCACTGTTCGGTGCTATTGCCTAACGCACTTTCGAACGGCTCCAATCAGAATGGATGGATGGATGGAATTGATTACACACCCGGCTGCGCCACTTTCCACCCTTCGGTTCCTAGCTTGTGCCTATGTGGCAGGCAAAATTCCCATCAAACCAAAAGATCTTTACTACTCCTTTCGGATGTCACCGCCGTCTGCTCCGGTTACAGTAGAAAGACACACGCACACACACACACACACACTTAAACACTCGCGCGCCTTGGATGAATTATTTGCGCTACATGCAACACTACACCGACCAAAGGACTCAAGTGAGACAGCGAGGGAGAGTGACAAACACTTTTCCAAGAATGTGATCCTCCTCCGCTGCTGCCAACGCAGGCCCCTTCAAATTGATTGACGGATTGTCTAACGCCCTCTGCTCTCACCCTTTCTCTATTGTTGTTGGCACAAACCGCCGCTGAACCACGGAGACTTGTTGTTATGTCTGCTACTTGCACACGAAAATAAAACCACTCACACACGAACGCACAAACTCGCTGGTCTATTTTTGTGCACTTTATTCACCCGCTTGAGGATGGCTTCGATTTTTCTCGGATTAATAATTCACTAAAGCTGTGAAAAAAAAAAACACACAAACCCAAACGGTTCACTTCTCGGCTGGACCTAGAATTAGGAATTGAGTCCTCCACTCAAGAAGGGCTGTGGCACAATATCACTATTTTGTCTCCTTTTTTATGTTCTACTGAAAACACAGAACTGAAGTAGACGGGCCCGAAGGAAACTGACAAGGATGCTCAGGATCAGACTACTTGGAAAGGAAGCCGTCGGAAACAGACAACGTCGCACCAGAGTTCCAGGACGGAGGTCCAAATGCGCGCGCGAACGGTACACGTACCGCACCAATACACCAGTTCAGTAGGACAGACGGACAAGGGGAGACCACAGTGTGTTACAACCGCGCTACTGTCGCGTTACTCGCAACCGGAGTGTTGTGTAACCGATCCGACAGTCTGTATCAAACTGAACGGGCCAACATTTGGAGCCTACCGAATCCGATCGAGGTTGCTGAGCTACTCTAGTGGTGAGTTACTTTTTACCCCTCTTCGATTGAAAGCTTCCGTCAGTCACGTGGAATGTGCGAAAAGTGTGAGCTTGCGCGCTGGATCCGCAGCCCGACTGTGCTCTGGAGCTCCGGAGGGTTGGCAGTCTGCTGACTTGTTACGGTGCACGCACATGGTATTCCGGGAAAATGGCAAGCTTTTGCACGTGCATTTCGGGACGAGCGCGCTTACGCAATGTGAGTGACCGTTTGACGATGTCGAAGATGTCGATGACGATAATATAGTTCGAGGCTTAGGAAAGATTTAGTTGTAATAATATTGAACGCGAATTTTTATTTATCTGCTACTTTTTCAACCTCTTTTCATTTTGTTTTTCGATCAGGAATGAATGCAGTATAGTTACAAAATCCATTGCTTATTTATATAATAAACAAAATATCGGACGGATGTCGCATATTTAATTTAACGATACATTCTACAACTAAAAATAAATTCACTGTTGCTTTATTAGGCCAGAAATTTTAACGTGAAAAAAAATCATTAAAATTCGATGTGTTTTTTCGCAGCACTTTATTACTCTTATTTTCACCTTTTCACCTTTTCATCTATTTTTATTATTTTATCTCTTAAGCTTTTTACCTTCTTATCATTTTTATCTTTTTACCTATTTACCTTTTCACTTTTTACCTTTCTACATTTTTATCTTCTATCTTTTATTTCTTCACCTTTTCACCTCTTTACCTTTTTACCTCTTAACCTTTTTACTTTTTTCCTTTTTACTTTTTTACCTTTTCTACCTTTATTACCTTTTTTTACATTTTTCCTAATTTTTTCTTCATCTATGTTTTTCCTATTTATACTTTTCTATTTTTTTAACTTATTACTTTTTTTACTATTTACATTTTTACATTTTTATCTCTTTTACATTTTTCCTATTTTTTTCTTCATCTATGTTTTTCCTATTTATACTTTTCTATTTTTTTAACTTTTAACTTTTTTTTACTTTTTACATTTTTACATTTTTACATTTTTACATTTTTAGATTTTTACATTTTTACATTTTTACATTTTTACATTTTTACATTTTTACCTTTTTACCTTTTTACCTTTTTACCTTTTTACCTTTTTACCTTTTTACCTTTTTACCTTTTTACCTTTTTACCTTTTTACCTTTTTACCTTTTTACCTGTTTACCTTTTTACCTTTTTACCTTTTTACCTTTTTACCTTTTTACCTTTTTACCTATTTACCTTTTTACCTTTTTACCTTTTTACCTTTTTACCTTTTTACCTTTTTACCTTTTTACCTCTTTACCTTTTTACCTTTTTTACCTTTTTTACCTTTTTACTTTTTTACCTTTTTACCTTTTTACCTTTTTACCTTTTTACCTTTTTACCTTCTTACCTCTCTACCTTTTTACCTTTTTACCTTTTTACCTTTTTACCTTTTTACCTGTTTACCTTTTTACCTTTTTACCTTTTTACCTTTTTACCTTTTTACCTTTTTTACCTTTTTACCATTTTACCTTTTTACCTTCTTACCTCTCTACCTTTTTACCTTTTTACCTTTTTACCTTTTTACCTTTTTACCTTTTTACCTTTTTACCTGTTTACCTTTTTACCTTTTTACCTTTTTACCTTTTTACCTTTTTACCTTTTTTACCTTTTTACCATTTTACCTTTTTACCTTTTTACCTTTTTACCTTTTCACCTTTTAACCTTTTAACCTTTTTACCTTTTTACCTCTTAACCTTTTTACCTTTTTACCTTTTTACCTTTTTACCTTTTTACCTTTTTACATTTTTACCTTTTTACCTTTTTACCTTTTACCTTTTTACCTTTTTACCTTTTTACCTTTTCACCTTTTTACCTTTTTACCTTTTTACCTTTTTACCTTTTTACCTTTTTACCTTTTTACCTTTTTACCTCTTTACCTTTTTACCTTTTTTACCTTTTTTACCTTTTTACCTTTTTACCTTTTTACCTTTTTATCTTTTTACCTTTTTACCTTTTTACCTTCTTACCTCTCTACCTTTTTACCTTTTTACCTTTTTACCTTTTTTACCTTTTTACCTTTTTACCTTTTTACCTTTTTACCTTTTTACCTTTTTACCTTTTTTACCTTTTTACCATTTTACCTTTTTACCTTTTTACCTTTTCACCTTTTAACCTTTTTACCTTTTTACCTCTTAACCTTTTTACCTTTTTACCTTTTTACCTTTTTACCTTTTTACCTTTTTACCTTTTTACCTTTTTACCTTTTTACCTTTTTCCCTTTTTACCTTTTTACATTTTTACCTTTTTACCTTTTTACCTTTTTACCTTTTTACCTTTTTACCTTTTTACCTTTTTACCTTTTTACCTTTTTACCTTTTTACCTTTTTACCTTTTTACCTTTTTACCTTTTTACTTTTTTCCCTGTTTACCTTTTTACCTTTTTACTTTTTTCCCTGTTTACCTTTTTACCTTTTTACCTTTTTACCTTTTTACATTTTTACCTTTTTACCTTTTTACCTTTTTACCTTTTTCTCTTTTTACCTTTTTACCTTTTTACCTTTTTACCTTTTTACCTTTTTACCTTTTTACCTTTTTACCTTTTTACCTTTTAACCTTTTAACCTTTTTACCTTTTTACCTTTTTCCCTTTTTACCTTTTTACCTTTTTACCTTTTTACCTTTTTACCTTTTTACCATTTTACCTCTTTACCTTTTTACCTTTTTACCTTTTTACCTTTTTACCTTTTTACCTTTTTACCTTTTCACCTTTTTACCTTTTTACCTTTTTACCTTTTTACCTTTTTGCCTCTTTAACGTTTTACCACTTTACCGTTGTACCGTTTTACCCTCTTAACACTTTCCCATTTACCTTTTTATACTCTTTCTTTTTGTCTTTTTACCTTGCCATTATTTTTTTTTTTCAACTTTTCTTCCGTTTTGTATTTTTACATATTTTCCTTTCAACTTACACTCATATTATTTTTTTATCTCTTTGTCTACAGTACATTTTCTCCTATTTAACCTAATTTTGAGTATTATATTTTCGACGGTTCTGTTGGGTATTTCGAATTTTGTAATGCTTGAAATTTTGTTCGTTTGTTTTTCCGACTCAGTTTTCTCTTGATTTTTAACTGTTTGACTCTTCGAATTTATGACTATTTGGCTGTTTGAAGTTTTGACTTTTTAAAAATTGAACAATTTGTTTTATTAGTTTTTTTATCTACTGATATTATAAATCTTATTTCATAGTTTTCCACACTTTTTGACTCATTTAACCTTTGACAACTCAACGTTTCGACTTTCAAACTTTTTGGTTGTGATATTTTTACATTTTTCTCTATTTTTTTTTCAATTTTATTTTATTATCTCTTTACGTTTCAACAATCTTCCCTTTTTACCGTTTTGCTGCATTGTTTCTTAATTTTTCAACTTCTGCCTCCTTAAGCTTTCAATTTTAGTCTTCATGTCTTTGTGCCTTTCAATTATCCCCTTTGGTTTTTATTTTTGGAGTTCTCATGACTTCCTAAAATTTCGATTTGTTGCTCATTTGCTCTGTAATTTGACTTTGGTTCTTTTGATTTTTTGTCTTCAATCTCATCACTCTTTTACCTTATCGCTTTTCTTCTTTTTTTTTGGTCTTTAGATATTTGGTAGTACTTTCTCATTTCCCTGAAGTTTTGAATTTGATGTTAAGACTTTTTGCTTTTTGATTGATTATCTTCTTCATTTTTTGAACTTTTTGCATTGCTAACTCTTCCTTATATCGGCATTCAGTTTCTATTTCTATTATTGAGAACTTTACTAAATATCATTAATGAATAATTTTTTTTAACAATAAGTTAAGACTTGTAAACTATAGAACTTTTTGAATTATTACTCCATATGGCTATTATTTTTTGACTTCTTTTTTCTCTTTGATTCGTCATTTTTTGACCTTTTGATAATTCGACTTTTCATTTCTATAACGTTTGAGCTGTATTTGACTTTTTGATTTTTTCGCTCTAGAAGTTTATGACCTAAGATCTTTCCATTTTCAAATTTCTTGACTTTTTAATTTCCTGACTCTAACTTTTTGATGTTTTACCTCGTTCCTGAATTTTTTACATTTTACCTTAGGCCTTATAGCTTTTCATCTTCTCTGCTTTCTCTTATCGTATTACTTTCTTATTTCCCTAAAATTTAGATTTTGATGTTTAGACTTCTTGCTTTTTGATTGATTATCTTCTTCATTTTTTGAACTTTTTGCATTGTTGACTCTTCGCTATATCGGCATTCAGTTTCTATTTCTATTGTTAAGAACTTTTCTATATATCATTGTTGATTTTTTTTAACAATAAGTTTTGTTATATTTTAGTTTTAACTTTCGAAATTTTGATCTTTCTGATTTTTAAGGTTTCAGAAATTTGTGCATTTTGTCGTTTTGACAATCGGAGTTTTAATTTTGAGACTCTTAGTTCGACTTTACAACATTTTAACATTGTTACTTGCGATATTTTGATTTCTCGTTTTTCGTTTGATTGTCTGTCATTTTGACTTTTTAGCTTTACGAATATTTAATACTATGACTTTGTGTACTAACTTTTTGCCATTCAAAATTTTCGATTTTTCAATATCATTTCTCAACAGCATCCTTGACATTTTTAATTTTTGCCTTTCGATGTTCCGTTTTTTTTATTATATCTTCAGTTCTCGTAACACTTTGTCATTTCACTTTTAGTTTTTGGGCTTTTTAGTTGCTTGACTTCTTACAATTCTTGCCATGTCGACATTTGGTTATGAAACTTTTAACATTTTTGAATTTATAGTTTTTATTTTATTTTTTGTTCTCTTTGAATTTTATTGTTGGTTTTCCAAATCTCAATTTTGTTGCATCTTAACTTTTTAACTTATTTTTCAGCTCTTTAAATCTATCATATTTTGTTTTATGTGGTTATTATTCGGCTTCACATATGCTAAAGCTAATGACATAAGTATTTCTGCATTTTTTGATATTTTTGGTTACTAACTTTTAAAAATTTAAGTTGAAGACTGTTCAACTTTTTGTATTTTTTTAGCGGTTTATCTATTTGATTTCTGGAATTTTGACTTTTCTCTCTTTGACAACCAGATTTTTTTCATCTTTCATCTGTTAAATATTCTGCTTTTCAAGTTTTTGATTTCAATTTTGGGACTTTCTTTTCTCCTCATGGCTATAACTATTTGACTTATTATTCTCTTCGTCTTTTCATTTTTTTGAATTTTTGACTATTCGGCTTATCAAAGTTTTAACGTTTGAATTGTTTTGTACTTTACATTTTCATTAATCAGCCTTTCGATTTCCTGACCTTTTATTAGTTTTTCTATCCTCAATATCAATTGATAAGACAGTCTTAAGACAGTCTTTTGTGTTCTCATTTTGAAAAAAGAACTTTCCATTTTCTTAGACTTTTTGAATATTTATCGTTAACTATTCACGTTTCTGACGTTTGGTTTTTTGTCTAATTTATTTTCGATTGTTTTAGGTTATTTATATTTGAAAAATTACCTTTTTAACGATTAAGCTCTTATTTTTATTTATAACATTTTAAATTTTCATTCAACCTTTGATGTAACTTGTTTTTACATTTTATTTCTTGTTACCATTTCGCCTTTCCTTTTGTCTTCGTGACCTTGATACCATTTAACAAAATCTTTTTGACTCTATGACCTTCTGATTTTATTACTTTTCGCCCTTGATTAGTTAAGATTTTGCTTGTTAAAATTCGACCTTTTGAACTTTTTTGTCAATGTTTTTTTTTCTTTTTGGCCTATTTTTTGATATTTTGGCTTTCAAGTTTCTAGTTTCCTGACATTCAAACTCTTTGATCCCACTAGTTTTTCGTTTTTTACTCTTTTTGTCTTGAGATTTTCAACTTTGTTGTTTTAACTTTTGTTCTTTTTAACATTTTGATTTAATTACTTTTTTAAATTTTTAACGTTTTTGACTAGACATTTTTTTTGCTTTCTGTTCTTCTTCAATGTTATTGTCGACTTTCCAAATATTTTTTATGTTGAATCTAGACCTTTAAACACCCTCTGACTTGTGGTGTTTTTCTATCGTATTTCGGTTTTTCCATTATTCGACTTTCGAGTACTAAACTGCTTGTTATTTTGACTCTAGGATTTTTCTTGAAGACGTTTTTTGGTTTTTAACATTGAGGATCTGGATTTTGAGACCATTTTACCTTTTGTCTCTCAAGTTTTTTTTTTTTCATAATTTAACATTTTAGTTTTTAACTATTTCATCTCTTACCTCTTATTGCTTGATTAGTTCTCGAGTTATGCAGAAATTCGTGTTTAATTTGCAAGGGAGCTCTTTTGTAAGAGCAGCGAGTGGTGTCAAATTACCATGGAAATTTGCCTCACTTCCTGAAACACCAACATGCCAAATTTCGTTCCATTTGCTTGATTAGTTCCTAAGTTATGCAGAAATTTATGTTTCATTTGTGTGGGAGCCCTCTCTTTCAGCGAAAAGAGGGGCTTTGAACTACCATAAGAATCATCCCGGCCCCCAAAACCCCTACATACGAATTTTTACGCCGATCGGTTTAGTCATTTCCCAGACTATTTGGATCAGACAGACAGACAGAACTGTATTTTTATATGTATAGGTATATAGATAGATAGATTGATAAATATATTCTGCTTTTCAATTTTCTGACTTTTTGATTTTAATTTTTCAACTTTTTGATTGTTACTCCTTATGGCTATAATTTTTTGACTGCTTTTTTCTTTTTGGCTCGTCATTTTTTGACCTTTTGATTTATCGGCTTTTTATCTCTAGAAATTTATGACCCAAGATCTTTTCATTTTTAAATTTCTTGACTTTTTAATTTCCTGACTCTGACTTTTTGAAGTTTTACCTCGTTCCTGAATTTTTTACACTTTGCCTTAGGCGTCGTACACAAATTACTGTTTTCGACGCTTCAGTTATTTTTGACCTACAGGAGGGGTTGGGGTGGGCTGATAGAGGGCCACTTTTGGTGGGAAAAACTCTGCTTTATTGAAACACTTCGAAGTTCAACCCTTATAAAACCTAAACGGGCGAAGAGAAGATCGGCGATGGTTCATTACAACTGGGGTCAATTCTCTGAGAAGTGTTAGATTTGTTGGTAAATGGCTGGCAGTGCGTACCAGCAGTACACCCGTACTAGTTTGCATAAAATAGATCCCAGTTTGGTCCAAAGCAGAATGCCCAGCAACTCCTAATGCCCAGCAACTCCCTACCTGCACGTGGTACCGACTGGGATACGAGCAACCAAGGGAAGATCGGTGAACCGGTGGGAACTTAGTCGTATGCTTACAGGGGAGGGGGAGCTGTTCTCCTCGGAGAGCAGCTTGCCTAAACGTCTGTTCTCCATGTTAGGGGCGGCTGAAACAGCGTCTGATTCGGAACGGACGGCTGAATTACGAAATGCGTTTCTCACCAGCTACATCCAAGACGGCAGCCCCGTTGCGAGACTAGACATCCTCAGCTCTAGTAAGGCAGCATGCCGAAATTAAAATAATACGAACAATCACGGATTTAATACGGATCGGAACAATCGGCAACATCCTTGGCGACGAAATCAATACGACGATTAGAAGCCCGATACATGAAACTGTAGATCGCTGAACACTCCGGGTGGAGACAGGATTTTGCTAGACCCCTGCCACTTCGACAGCTCAGCGCTCCAGGAGCTTTGCCGGAAAGGAGAGAAGGTACCGAGGACCGCGGATTTGTGGCCGCAGGGAACAGTACTACCAGAGCGGCGGCACAACCAATGAGCTGGGTACCGGCTTTATAATTTTGGGCAGAATGCAGAGTCGTGTGATCAAGCGGCAGGCGATCAGCACCAGGATTGTTTGTTGAGAATAAAATGCCGGTTCTACAAATACACTATCCTTGATCTACACTGACCTCACGAATGAAGATCCGATGTAGAGAAAGAAGCGTTCTACTCACAGCTGGAGAAACTCTACGATAGCTGCTCGTGTAGAGACATCAAAATCGTCATCGGGGACATGAACGCTCAGATCGTTAGGAAAGACATATACAAGCCGGTGATCGGCCCGCACAAACGACAACGGCCAGCGATGCTCAACTTCGCAGCTTCCCGAGGAGTGGCAGTCCGAAGCGCCTTCTTTCCCCGAAAGGACAAAACCACCTGGAGATCACCTGACCAACGCACAGCAAACCAAATTGACCATATTCCCATTGACGGCCGATTCTTCTCAGACATCACAAACGTACGCACCAAACGCAGTGCGGATATTGGCTCGGACCACTACCTAGTTGCGGTAACTTTGCGCTCAAAACTGTCGAACGAGTGCTTCGATGGACACCTGCATGGCGATACAGTCAACAGAAGCGGAGCAGAAACTGACCAAGGAGCACCGGCAGCAGATGACCGAGTACCAGCCCCCGATGTTTATGAAGTTTTTTGTGAGATATGGAAACTGAAAAACAACAAATCTGTAGGCAAAGACGGACTGTCGAGCGAACTCTTCAAACATGGGAGAGAGGCGCTGGCTAGAGCGCTGTAATGGGACATTTCCAGGATTTGAGAGGAGGAAAAACTGCCAGACGAGTAGATGGAGGGAGTCGTCTGCCCCATCTACAAGACGGGTGATAAGCTGGAGTGCTGCAAATACCGCGGTATCTCGCTAATCAATGCCGCCTACAAAATACTTTCACAGACCCTATGGCAGATTATCCACTACAACGGATTTCCGAATAAACTGACACTACTGAACAAGGCCACCACGGCGCAAGTGATGTGCTTCGTGCCTATTTTGGGGATACTCTCGAGTCCCTTTGAATCACGCAGAGGGTTAAGACAAGGTGATGGACTTTCCTGTTTGCTGTTTAACATCGCCCTCGAGGGTGTGATCAGAAAGGCGGGTATCGACACGAGGGACACGATTTTCACAAGGGCTTCTGGGCTTCGCGGGTGACTCCGACATCATAGCACATAACTTTACGACGGCGAAGAAAACATATGCCCGACAAATCGGACTGCGAATAAATGCGTCGAAAACAAAATACATACGGGCGAGAGGCTCCAAGGAGAACAACATCAGCCTCCCAACTCAAGTCTCTGTAGACGGCGTGAGCTTGAGGTGGTTGACGAGTCCGTGTATTTGGAGTCACTGGTGACCGCCGACAATAACACCAGCAAAAAGCTCCAGAATCACATCCAGGCTGGAAATCGTGCCTACTTTTCAGTTCGGAAGACACGTCGAGTGCGCCGACGCACGAAGTTGACGCTGCACAAAACCTTGATAATACCGGTAGTCCTTTACGGAGTCGAGACAACAATGCTTCTCGCGGAGGACCTTAACGCTCTTGGAGTTTTTGAACGGAAGGTGCTACGGACTGTCTACGGTGGAGTGCAGATGGAGAATGACGACGGCGCTTGAACCACGCGCTGCACGCTTTACTTGGAGAGAACCCCATTGCACACCTGACGAAAGTCAATAGGTTGTTGTGGGCCGGTCACATCGTAAGAATACCGGACGACAACCCTGCGAAATCACTTCTCCCTGCCGGCACCAGAAATAGAGAGACGCGAGACGGCTATGGAACTGGCGAAACACAGCCCAAAACCGAGCAACATGGCGACAACTTCTTGATACAGGATGAGCCACCACGACCCCTCGTCTGATTGGTAAGGTAAATGAGTAGTTTAGATTAGATGTCAAGTAGACCGGTCTGGGCACCGTAGATTTCCCTTAAATATTAAATTTATATTTGTAATTGAAGTCGTTTGGCCTAAATTTGGCCTTCCGAAATGAATAGACATTACAACGCATATGCGCTAGCCGTAATCTACTCGGAGTTATTCAACTTTCAAGTTACAAGTTTTATGGATACTCTTCCATAATGTGACTCTAACTTTGGGGTCAAACTACTTAGAGCAATTCTCTTAGTTCATTTGAAAGCAAAAAAATTTTCTACTAGATGCAGCTCCTACATGTCTGAATAAATGTGAAAACTAGCATTCTGGAAGCAAAAATGTTTAAAAGTAGTGCTGTTCTAAACGAATTTTAATGTTTTCTTTAAAAAAGTAGGAGGTTGTATCCAAGACACGACCGTATAACCGACGTAGAACTACGCACAGTGTTAAGGTATCAAAACTCTACTCTGAGAAGTTGAAAAATAATGAATTTTCGTGATAATAGGAAACTTGGATGTTTAGAGAAGGGTGAAGTGTTCGGGCATTTCGGCTATTAGTTAAGGTATATTTGAAGATGTATTTTGTGTACCGTGAGTGTAAATATAGTGAGTATTACGCTATTGGCAGTGTTTTTCAACTGGTGGTACGTTTTTCTCAGCATTTACCAAACCGATTTGGCTGCTTGTGAAACAGCTGTGAAAAAATTCCAGCCAAATCGGCGCAGTAGATGCTGAGAAAAACGTACCACCAGTTGAAAAACATGGTTTCAAGAGAAACGATGCGTAATACTCACTATATTTGTATCCAACACATGCAAATTATATCTCCAAATATACCTTAATCGATAGATAAAATACTCACACACATCACTCTACTCTAAACATCCGAAAAATATTACGGTTTTTTTATTTTTCAAACTTCCAGAGTAGGGTCCCCCCTTAACAAATGCATGGTTTGGATTGGTACGTTAACGAGTCTTAAAATTTACTATTGCTTGCTCAAATCGAGAAACTTTTCATTGAATAAACTCTGGAAGTCTACTGTACGAGAATAATACAATACTTTGCACGTTTTGTGCCGTGCTGGAGTACAAAATATATGGCTGTGTGATCTGGAACTCACATGGTTGAGAAAATTCCACTTCTTTCGACCCATTTCAACTGAGCATTATCACCGTACTTTTTCACATGCTAAGTGAGCGCTTTACCTTGATCTAATACAGCCATAAGGTTAGAAAAAGTTTTATTACTACTGTATTAAATAATGCTAGCTTAACATGAATGAGAATAACAGCGACTAAAAATAATAAACATGCAGTGACGCTTTAAATTCTTAAAGAAATTGCTGTTGAAATCTGGCGCTCGGGATCTTTCGAAAATACGATTAATCTTCGATTATTTGTTTTTTTTTTTTGCCTTAAGAAAGGCACTGTTTGCTGTTCAAAATCAATAAAGGCACTCTGACAACACGCACTGTGAAAGCTGTTTCCATATTCAGTAGGTAAATTAGACGACCGCGACAGAATTTGATTGTGAGGATCCAGCACAGATTACTTGCTTGTGTTTTAAAAATATTATTAACCTTCAACTACTAGTCAAAAAGTATTTTGCTATTCAAAATCGGATATGCTGATGGCAACTTTTGTGCTACCCCAACAATGGAGAAATAACGGCACTCTGACGACACCCATTTTGAAAGCTGTTTTCTCATTCAGTAAATTAGACGGCCGCAACAAGATTTGATTGTTAAGATTGTTGTCAAAAAATATAAATCCTCAATTACTTATTTATTTGTCTTGAAAAAGGCATTTTGCTGTTCAAAATCGGTTGCTGATCGTAAACTTTGTGCTGCCCCTACTGTAGTAGAATAAAGATACACAGACAACACGCACTGTAACTGTTTTACATTCATTCAACAAATCAGACGGCCGCGACAGATTTGAATTGCTAGGATCCAGCACAGAATTTATTAACCTTCAATGACGTGTTTATTTGCCTTGAAAAAGGCATTTTGCTGTGTAAAATTTGATTTGCTGATGTCAATCTTTATGCTGCCCCCACAAGGGGGGTAACTCGGCACTCTGACGACACACGCCGCTCCTGAGACATGTAACCAACAACCGGGCAAGTGATTTGTTTAATCCGAAAGCAGCTACTTGCGCAACCCGCTGCTACTGTTGGTATCCGCTCCTGCTACTGTCAACGTTGTGGACTGGACATCCGTCCAGTTCACCTTCCAACTTTTTAGTTGTAATGTAACTGATTTTACCAGGGACACTCTTTTATAGCAGAAAGTTACTATGAAATAGGCCACGCCTCATTTCTAAGTTTTACCATTGTCTCATATTCTTTAGACGAATAATTCCCAATTCGCATTTAAGTTTTGTGTCCAGCGTGTGCTCTCACACACGCAACGATATTAACCCGCATCGTATTGCGGCTCATAACATCAAGCGATTTCGTTTGCTCGCTGTTGCGTGATGCATCATGCATCAACTGAGCACTGAGCAGCTGGGAGACGACGAAATTCTGTTCATGCTGATTGATTGAATCGACTTCATTTCAGTTCTGCATAGTCGAATTAACTGTCTTTGGAAATGCGTTCTAACAGTGCAGTTTGTTGCTCAAAATCGGTTATGCTGATCGCAGCCTCTGTGCTACCTCAATAGTGGGGTATTAACTGAATAAAGTAAAAATTAGACAACTACAACAGTATTTGGTTGCTAGAAACCCGCAAAGAATGTTTACTCGTGTTGATGCCAAAAAATTATTAACCTTCAATTATGTGTTTATTTGCCTTGAAAAAGGCATTTTACTGATCAAGATCGGATATTGACACTGAAAACACGAGCTGTAAAAGCTGTTTCACAATCAGTAAATTAGACGGCCACGACAGATTTGAATTGCTAGGATCCAGCACAGAACGCTTGCTTACGTTGTCAAAAATTAATAACTTTCAATGATTTGTTAATTTGCCTTGAAAAAGGCATTTTGCTGTTCAAAATTAGTTTTGCTGATGGCAATCTTTATGCTGCCCCAATAGTGGGGGAATAATGGCAGTCTGGCGACACACTCGCTGAGAAGAACCGCGCTGCTCCTGAGACATGGTGTGGTCCGCTGTTACTGCTAAGTGCTGCCAACGTTGTGGATGGTCCAGCCAGCTCTCCTTTCGACTAATGAATGTAGTTGATTTTACCAGAAACTCTCTTTTATAGCCGAAAGTTGCTACGAAATAGGCCACGCCTTTCTGTTCAGTTTTCCCGTTCTGTAATTTTCTTTAGACAAATTATTCCACAATTCGCATTTGATTTTTGTATCCAGCGAATAAACACCTATGGTGCTCTCATGCACGCAACGATTTTAACCCGTATCGTAATACAGCTTGTAATCAAGCAAGTGATTTCGTTTGCTCGCTGTTGCGTGTTGCATCATGTTGCAACTGAGCAGCTGGGAGACGACGAAATTCTGTTCATGCAGATTGATTGAATCGATTTCAATTTATTCCTGTAAAATCGAATTAATCACTTTTGTTGAGGCGTTCTAACAGGACAGGGCAGTTTGTTGCTTAAAATTGGTTATGCTGATCGCAGCCTTTGTGCTGCCCCAACAGTAAATAAATAGAGCAAATTTTTTGACCGCGACAGAATTTGATTGCTAGGATCAAGCACAAAATGATTGTGTTTTTGCCAAAAATTATTAACCTTCAATTACTTGATGATTTGCCTTGAGAAAGGCATTTTGCTGTTCAAAATCTGTAAAAGCTGTTTTCGCATTCAGTAAATAAGACGGTCGCGACAGATTGTGTTTTCTTGGATTCAGCACAGAATTCTGTTGCCAAGATAAAGCAAAGCTTTATTGCGGGCAGAAGGCCGAAGCCCTTAACTGGCAAATCGAGACGTTTGGTGCTACCTCGCTGCTGCTGTGTACTGTGATTTGTGTACTGGCGCAACCCGCTACTGCTACTTTCGCAATTCGCTACACTGCAGCTAACTAGTTATACTATTCTGTCGACCTTTTAGGGAAAGGCAGCGAACGACCAATCAGAGGACGTAATTTTCGTTTCAACAAGGCTTGACAATTATCAATAGCATAATAGTTCGCATAATCAATCAACAATTTTCTACATTTGGGTGGATGCCTGTATAATTTTCCAATCAATTGCTTCAAAAATGAAGGAAATTGGTTGAAAACAAACCGATTTATAAGCATTCAAAAAGGGACAATTTTCGTCACCTTTTCGTTTATAGTTATTCTATTTACATCCCAATGTGGTAGGCTGAAGAAAAACGAAGTTCTACGTCAAAAAAAATTTAAAAAAAAACAAATTGCAGAAAAATCTTTTTTTCTGGGATAAGCGCACACAAAAAACGCAAACTTCACAATCATAACCATAAAAATCATAATCCGGGCAAATTTAGATTAAAAACGAGTTGATGCCAAAAACGGCGTAAACAACCACGTGAAAAACCCGGTAGGAAGCGACTGTTGAAAGCATTTTTAATAGTGCTACACCAATAGCTTCCAGCATCGGCAAATTTATTTTTCTCAACGATCGTCAGTTCGTCTCTACTAAGCGTCACACTGAACAACTCGTTTATCACCATGCGACTCCATCGGACTGCAAACTGCGATGGAGACGCTCAGTAAATGGGCTTACAAACTCATCTGCAGAGAAGATTACAAGGCTAAAATAAGTTGTTAAGGGTAATCCAATCAGCAGCCCGAATCGCGAAACATCCTGTACTCTCTGCGGAATACATTCGTTGATCAGGAAAAGTTTTCGTTTTTTTTTTCTTCGGAAGGGAACAAAATTACGAGGATAGCCTGTGCGTCCTTCCGCACAGAACCGCGGCGCAGAAAAGTTTCTCGCTCGGAGACCAAATTCATCGAATATTGATTTCAGAACAACGGCGAAGACAGCTGTGAAATGGCTGTTTCCGGAGCCTAGCCTAGCCGGGGCGCTAAATTAGGCTTATGATGTCGCCTTGTGCTCGTGGGACGCTTCGAATAGCGGGGTCTAGTTTATTTTCTTGTTTGTGAGAAAAATAGAACCGAAGCTCGAAGAATATTTTTGCCAACGTAGCGGTGCCATTGTCTGATTCTAATCGGGCAGAGAATATTGATTTGCTATGAAGGGGTAAGGCTTGTAAAATTCGTCAAAAATGATAACAATTTAACGCAAAAAATAAGAACGTTTGCCGTTCATTTCATGCTTATTGCCCCATTGTCGAGCGGAACCGGTTACAAAATGGGCTGAAAGCATTTCATTAACAAAATTCATCGTCCTTTTCACACACACACACACACACACATTTCACGGCCACCAGTTACAAAAGCCATAACATAAATCGCACCCAAAATCGAACATAAATAACATTGATCGGGGGCGGCGTGGGTTTGAAGGCGGGTGCGAACGGGAAACGTAAATAGCGAAACCGGAACCTTCACCTAGATCGGCTTTTATACTGATTAAATCCAGTTATCCAGATGCGGAATTCTTTTTTTTTTTTTTCACTGCACCAGTTTTAGCTTCAACGCAAACAACTTTCCACTGACACAAAAGCAAAAATAGCACCACCGCTACTCAGCTCCCACTAGCAAGGAAGGTTTAACTTAGCTAGCATTCCTTTGAAGTAAGATTCCATACTAATTCACCCAGCCGATGGTAGCAGAATTCCGAATTTAAAAAAAAAATTTTTGAGAAAAAAAATTCTGAACTCAATTTTTTTTGTGAGAAAAGCTGGCCTTCAATAAAAATATACGTAAAATCCCTCCATCCCGATACTGCTGCCAGCCGTTGCGAAGCCCAGCAGCCTACTGTGCGTAAGCGTCTGGCCACCCTGACCCAGACACACGTGCGAGCGGCATGGGAGAAAGCCAGGCAATGATTACGTGCATTCGGCACGGCTTATGAGACTAGAATCTGCCACTGCACGCGGTACTCCTAGTGGCTCTTCGTCATTTCCCCGCGAGCGTCGCCGTGGTTTTGATGTTGTATACCGAAGGAGTTACGTAATGTGGCTGCTTTTACCGATTTATTCTGAAACTTCTGGTTGCGAAAGGGAAGTGGACTACAGTGGGCGCCACTCACTTTGCGTTCCGGAAGGAGGAACGCGTAAATATTGAATGAAGGACTGTGTGATGAAACAAAAGAGCTTTTGTTGTTGCTCAGCCCTTACAGATATATGCCTAATGGATGCACGGTAAACAGTAACGGCATACCTTGGGGTGGGTTCTAACGTGGTAAATTCTGTGAATGAGAACTGCTTTCCGGTGTACTTGCTCTCTCGAATGGCGTGGAACGAGTTGAATAGTTCCCCCGGAACGATTGGTAGTGGCTTGATGCTATAAAACGGATGCTCACGATGTCAGTGTGAAACTGAGATTTTTTTTTGCTGTATTGTGTTTGTGAAGTTATGATTTTATGAGCACAAGGCAGTAATGGCAAAAATGTCCGCTGATCGCTAGCATATATTTTTAACATTTTCAACATTTTTCAGAGCTCTTTAATATTCTGAAGGTACAAACTAATTCGAAACATGGAGACTGGGAAAATCGAATTGCCATGATAAATCGTAATTTAATAAAACCAAATCAATGTTTCTCAAAATCACAATAGTCAAAATCTAATCAAAGAGAGAAAGAAGAATGAAAAGAAATAAAAAGAGAAAGTGACAGAGAGAAAGAGAAAAAGAGAAGAGAAGGAGAGAGTATGTGTGAAAAAGAGTATGTGAGGGACAAGTAAGAAGGAGGAGAAATAAAAAGGGGGAGAGAGATAAAAGGGAGAATGAGAGAGAGAGAGAGAAAGATAGAGGGAGAGAGGGAGAAATTGAGAAAGAGAGAGAGAGAGAGGGGGGGGAAGGAGAGATAGAGAGAGAGAGAAGAAAAGAGAGAGAGAGAGAGAGAGAGAGAGAGAGAGAGAGAGAGAGAGAGAGAGAGAGGGGAAGAGGGAGAGGAAGAGGAAGAGGAAGAGGAAGAGCAACAAAGAGGAGGAGAGAGAAATGAGAAAGGAGATGGGTATGAAGAGGGAAAGAGAGAGATTACTTCCGGATTACCTTTAATAACGCTCAAAAAGTTAAATCCCATGTCAACAATATTCTTTGGTCAATATTCCAACCCAGTTCGTCGAGCTGGGTCGAATGGTATATACCACCCGATGTATTTTGTGGTTTTCGACCGATTTTATAAACATTGTTTTGATATATCAAAGGACAGAAAACCAATGAATTCCGTCTCGTTAGCCACAATGAATAGAATTTAACCTAAAACAGATATCGTTACTTTCCATGTTTCCGCTTTTGTGCTTGCTGAGTTATAGGGGTTAAAAATCATTATTTGCCATGTATATATCAAACAATTTAGTATGTTTCATTTAGTAATTCGCGGGTGATCAATTACGCGCGGGCAATTATTTTGTTCCATGGAACTTTGAAGAATTCTCGTATTATTACACAAATCAAACAAATCAAATTTCATTAAGTTGCCGATCCACAATCCATTTCAAGCCATATGAAAATAAATAACTACCACTTCTGATTACTACTAACAAATAGAATATCCAGCACAAATATGCAGCCTTACTACGAAAACCTTTGATTTTTCACAATAAATTCTTATATTTTCAATTAGTTTCAATACCCGTGTCCAGCATTGGGAGAGAAAATCTAACAACTTTCGAAACGGAAGCCGACTTCCCGCAACCTCAGCCTCACGGTACTGAAACCGACGGTGCCGAGATTGAACCAACAGCATCTCGAATGCTGCCACATTGATGAATATTCTCCATTTCTCCGCCGCACAAGAGTATGGAAAAGTTCAATGCTATGAAAAAGCATTGAACCCATTAGCCGGCATGGCGACGCAGAGAAAATGCAACGGAACGTGTGCTCATAAATTTCTATTCAGAATGAGCAACGGTGCTACCAAATGGGGGCAGCTAGTGCTGCTACTGCTGCTCTTCTCATGATCGAAAGCAGAAGACGAATGAAAGTGCACCACCACGGGTCTCCATCAGCTGCCGGTGAGTCAATAGAGGGGTGCGCCTACAGTTAGTCGTTGCCTTTGGCCTACTGCTGCTACTGCTGCTGCTTAGATGCTGCTCGTTGATCAGTTTTTGTTAGTTGATTTATGGCATTCGAGTTATGCTGCTTGGAAAAATGGAAAAAAAATAAACGGAGGCTGAGTGCGTGCGGGTACCTATCTTCTCTCAAGGAGTCGATGGGAAGGAGATGAAACTAAAGCACCAATTTGTTATTCATTCTTAGTTGACCGTCCTTCCAGTCGGTGGTGTTGTACTTGTTTCATTGCTCGGATTATGTGAACTGCTGAGGGGTTGATTAAGGGATATTTGAAGCCGTGACCGAGTCTAGTGAAAGTTATAAGACAGACTGTAGTCGTAGATGATTTTTAAAGTTGCACAATAGGGTGTCCCAAAGAAACTCGATGTTGAAAAAGTCAAGGTGCTCAGCCCTAAATTGAAAGATAATATTATCTGTAGCATTTTTGTAGAACATTTCGACTTTCTCAAAAATTGTTTTCAGGTCGCCCGAACGTGATTTATGAATAAATGACTTCTTTAAGTTACAAAACCACTCTTTTGCACTTTTTCGATTCCTAAATTTTTCCATATATTTTTTTATTTTTTCGGGGTTCTTTTTGAATATTTTGCATGGTTCAGTTAAGCATTGCATTCAGTTATTTGACTATCAGAGCCCATTCAACATCACAAAAAAAATTCTCATAATTTTTAGATAAAACCCCTCGAACACAAATATAATTTTTTTTTTTGGATCAACAACTGAAATTTTCTTTACAACGCGGGATATATGACGAAAATTTACATGTAAAAAGATCCTTAATATCTTATCGGGTGCTGAGATATTGGCATTTTTAACCAATGTGATGGAAAATGTCTAATTGTTCTACAAAAATGCTATAAATAACACTATCTTTAAATTAAGGGCTGAGCACCTTGACTTTTTCAACATCGATTTTTTTTGGAACAGCCTACTGCACAACCACAACTACTGATTTTTCATATCATATTCATATCAGGGAAGAAGGCAAGCAATTTGTATAACTGGTGAGAAACTAATATTCTAAACAAGCGAATGTGTTCTTTGGTTCAACATCTTACTTTCAATCATTTTCATTTGCGAACAATCTCTGCAAAGAAACTTCTCTGGCTGTTTTTACCCCTGGCAATTCCAAGCAACATGGGACAACATTTTTAATTCGGCTGATACTTTCTATAGGTTACAGACGAAAATTTGGGCTATTAGTATTTTTTAAACCACGACTAGTTTTGAAAAAGAGCTTGTGTGAAAAAAAATATTAACGAATGAAAATATTTCCAAAACCAAAGAGTGGTTTGTTGGTAAAGTTGGTAAAAGTCAAAAGGATGTTCGTCCAATCAGAAAAAATACACCTTAAAATATTTAAAATAAATTAAAATTATTAAAAAGCACACTTTTAAAAAATCTGATTTTTCTACGAAATCTCCTCAACAGAGTAGTGATAAGTGTATACATAAACTCAACTGTTTTTGCAATAGAACTGTTTAAAAAAAACTATAAAAATTCCGGTTTTGTCCGGTTTCGTACGTAGTAGGTAACAGAGCTTTTCGAATTCTACTAGAATGGTGACTTCCAGTTACCGGAGAACATCCAATATTGACCAAATTCCACCTTATATGAGTACTTTTGGAATTGGAATGATGCCAAGAGACCTGAAAAGGACGAACCGGAAGTCATGAATTTTAAAATGGTGTCGGAAGTCGATTTCCGGTCTCAGGGCATCATTTTAATTTCAAAAATACACATATTTGGGGATACTCACTATCACTATCTTGAAATCCAAAATGGCGTCTGAGGTTACTTCATACTCACTTTGCCTGGTATTTGGCCATATTTTGTTGTTTTCCAGAAACCGGGAGTCGCTTTTCGGAATTCAAAATAGCGTCTGCACCATTTTTTATCTCTGAGCACCATATCGGTTGCAAAAATATCTATATTGGTGCCGTGTCAAATAAATGTTGTGTGAACAAAAAAAAAATACCTGTATTGGATGGTATTTGACCTTGTTTTTTTTTTTTTTTTCATTTTTTCTATAGCCACTAGAAGCCTCAGAGAAATCTGTTCTGGAAGGAACATTTAGAAAGCATTCCATCAGAACCATTGAAAAGGTCTGTGGTATTAATTTTATGAGCTTTGAACCAATAATTGTAAGATTCTGTTAAAGGGTTATATACCTTTTTAGTTTTCAAAAAACCGAAAAAAAATTTATAGCATTGAGAACATTTTCAAAAATTTTCATAAAGATCTGAGCAATAGGAAGAAAGTTAGAGAGATTTGCAGCGCGCCTCGCCACGGCCGCATAAGCTTAACTTGAAAATGACTTCGCCGTGATCCTGATTGCGGGAAAACTACTGAACCGATTTCCTTCATCTCTTTTTTTTTTAAATTTTCGTTATTAAATTCGCCGGTCCTTGAACGATCGCTTTTTGAAACATACAGTTACATTTTGCGGCAAAAAAGTTTTTATGCAATTTTTAGCGCTCAAATCGTGCATTTTTTGGGAAAGACGTTCCTGTTTGCACTGAAAACTAAATACTCATAAAAGCGATCGTTCAAGGACACGGCACACTTCTAAACTAATGAAATAATATGAGTTTTTTTATTTCGGTTCACCCGCTGAGTCTCTATCAGGATCACCGCAAGCCTCTGCAAAAAAAAATAGCGTTTCGGGGAAACGGCCATTACTCCAGTAATAATTGGTACCCAAGTAACCAAAAGTTCGGATAAAAGTAGAATTTATAGACTAATCAGCCAATCTAACGATCATGAATAGAATTCTATTCAGCTCAATTTTTAAGTAACTAACCGTACTTTCAAGTTCGCATTTGTTGAATAAACTTCGAGTAGCATGCAAATTGCTTCTAAACCGAACTAGAAAGTTCACATTAAGTTCGGTTAGGTCGCTGAACAGAGCGAAAACTTCAAAATACTTAAAATAAAAATCAATTTGCAATTTTCAAATTCCCTCACTCATCATTCGTGTTGCTTCATCAATCCCATGATAATCATTTAATGAAGAAATTTAGATCAGAAGAATAATGTCTGGCTTCATTTATTATTAAATTTCATAGTTTTTTTTGCAACTTACTACACAAGCTTCGAACTTGAGTCCTCCCTCTTTAAAGCCTAGATTCATACCACTGCTCCGTTCTCGCTATATGAAATCAGCATCGATTTTACTCGATGTGCTGATTTCGCTTCATTACCTACACGTTCATAACTAGGAACATACCGGGTCTCTCTTTCAGTTTGAAAGTTCAGATAAAGCACAGGCGGAACCTCATGCGAACTAGGAAGTTCAGAAAAGGCTGACGCGGAACTTTTTCCGAACTTTCATGTTCAGAAGAAGTACGCGCGGAACGCAATGTGAACATAAGTCTGACAGTTCTCTAGTTTGTTTTGATTTAACTGCAGTTCGTTGGTAATGTAATTGAAAAACTTTGTGTACGCAATATTTTCCTTCCAAACGTTTACCCCTTATATAACCCCTTGAAAACACATTAAACCGTAAAATTCCACAGTTTTGGAACATATCCGTGGAAAGCGGATTCCCGGGAAAAAGAGAAAAATTTACGTAGAAACAATTTTTCACCTTACTTTGTATCTCTAGTTGTTTTCGGTTAATTTCTGTACAAAAGCATCATTATGAAACACATTTTTCACGGTTACAGAAACTTAGTGCATACTTTTCCCCCGCGGCTTATGCATACACAGAAAGAAAACATTATATCGAATCGCATATGAAGAATTGCCTCCATTGCTTATGATAGAAAATACCTAACATTACATACAAAATCACCCAGATGGTCTCGAGGTACGATGCTAGCCTAACAAGCCAGTCGTCGTAGGTTCGAGTCTCGGATTGGGAGAGACTGTTAGTGTCAGTAGGATCGTAGCGCTAGCCCCGCAATTGTCCTGTACACTTAACAGTTGGCTGCGAAGTCTGTGTATAAATAAACAGAAGGTCAAGTTCCGAATCGGAATGTAGCACCAAGGCTTTGCTTTGCTTTACATACAAAATTAAATGATATTGCACATAGTTTCCGAATGGTTGGGCTTTGGGTTGGGCTTCAAATGGTCAGTTGACAACTTGGAAGGAGCGTCAAACTTAGCGCCGGCTTTCACAAGTTCCTATCTCACGCCTCCACGAGTCACATGATACAATAGACTACCATTTAAAACATGGACACAAATCGTTGACGTTGCCTGGGCAATGTTGTCATCCGACAATAGATAACAGTCAGCTACAGTAGCACCTTCATGGGGAACTTGGTGTGTGAAATGAACTTCAACTCGGAGCCTACTTCCTTCATGGAGGGAGTAAAATATGAAGTGCCCTGCCAGTCGTTGCCATCCATTTTCGCCAAGTAAAGTTTGGCCGGTGGTACTAACCTTCGGACCAAGCGCACGCAGTGATGTAGCCAATTCTCCCTCGGTCTTCCTCTTCTGCATCCTTCGGAGCTTATTGTCGCTCAGGGTCGTCGGCCGTTCTGGACCGGGCTTTCTTTCGATGCGCTGATTTTTGTCCAACAGTGCCAAGATATTGTAAATGCCGAAATGGGCTTATCCGGCGTCCACAAAGTCTCACACGATATCCGCTTTCGACGCGGTGGTGTACCGTTCTTTGAACGCGTACACTTTTGAATGAAGTAGTTTAAATGTTTTCGCAATCATGGTTAGAGTTTGAGTTAAAGTTTTTGTGTTGACTCATGGGTTACTATGATGGATGCTGCATGGGTTGTTTCGTTTGTGCGTGTGGAGGTAAACCCATGAAAAATCGATGTTTGACTTGGCTTCCATCCTCCTCCTCGAGAGCATTGCTTTGATCCAGGTCATTGTAGTATTGTCGACTCCTTTATTTTGCAGAGCCGTGTAAATTGATGCAAAAGACGTGTTATCGAAAGTTCCCTCAATAACAAGAAAAGCGCAGACCGCTGTCTCTTTATATTTCAGTGACTTCTCGATCTTTAGCACTAGGCAATGCAAAGCGGTGTCAGTATATTTACCTTGTTAATAAACAACTCCTCCAGACTCTAGCTTCGGATACATTTATCCCTGATTTTTTTCATCAACTTGAGAAGCGTTGAAGTCTGAAGGCTTTGAACAATGTTTTGTCTTTTTTGCCCGACTTTGATATAAACACTACCTTAACGTTCCACCGGCTGACCAGGATATGTTCCAGAGTAAAGTTGGCTAGAAAAATGCTGGTGACAAGATGGGTCCGTCCGGTTTTTTGCAGAAAGAATGGTAGAATGCCATCCAGTCCAGAAAACTTCATAGGCGCAAAAGAGCTTAGTGCCCAGTTGATAAAAGTCTCCATGAACAATCAACGAGCGAGCACTGCGGAGTCCCGCGACGTCATGCGTATGGATCCGAGGCTCTGAAACTCTTCTGGGTTCGACTCGGAGGTCACTGTCGAGCCAGGAGAGTGAATGTTCATTAGAACATCCAGTGTTTCTCTGACTGTGACAGTCATACTTCCGTCTTCCTTTTTCAATTGCCGAAGATCATCGGGATGATCTTTGGATATCGCTCTTTGCACTAGCGTTGCCTCAGGCAGAGTTAGAATGTCTTCACGGAATCGAACTCTGGATCTCCTTCTGGCATTGTGTAGCTCAGCGTTATATTTTGTGAGGGATGCTCTAAAGGCTTCCCAGGTGAACGTGCTTTTAGCCAAGCGTCTGGCTTCCCGATGTAGGATACCCCCAGTACTGTTCTCGTCTAGTTTCGGGCTGTAATCCAATAACGATATTAAATCGAAGGTACGATCATCAGTTGGCAAAATTCTTGGATCAGAGGTGAATTGGGAAGGTGGTTACATTCCATAATCCCCAAGGTATCGACGAACCCGTCGTTCGAGGGATTGGATGTAGGTCGGGATTTCATTTGCGTGATGTCCAATCACTATAGATTTGACGCGCATCTCCGTCGTGTTGGGATCCGGGAAGGTGGTATCTGTGCCTGTGGTGAAGGTTATCACGACATAGAGCACGTTGTTTGGTCATGCCCTGTACACCGTGACGCCAGGTCTGAATTAATAGCTTCCCTTATTACTTGGTCGGTGGAGGACCTACCAAAACTAAACCTCGATCGCTGGGCAACACCATCGGCGATCTAGTGAGGGTGGGCAACACTAGCCTCTTTTAAACGACTAGCACGGCCGTGAGCTGCTTTCTCGCCCTCAGGGTCGGCTCTGACATCGAAGGGCTGATCAAAGAATTGGATGTTCGGGCAATGAAAGGACAATAGTTAATTTTAATACTATATTAATCTGCTATCCACTTACACGATCGCAAGTCTTACTGTGCCGGCCGGACTTTCGCTGCTGCTTCTGTTGCTTCGGGTGCTGACGATGCTCGTTGCTGATGATGATGATGGTCCCGCCACATACCCCTACAAAGGTTTGAGCTGGACGATTTATCTATAGATAATTAATATAGTCACATTTAAATCAGTTATACAAAAAAAAACGAACTGATTTTACCTCCAGATATAAACTTCTTCAAAAACTGTTAACTTGATTCACATCGGTAAAAATGTGAAAAGCTACAGAGATACACAAAACCAGCACAGGGTTTTCATGACCTTCAGCCAGACTAACCACAACTACTTCATGATTTTTCTCTAAGCATTGTTAAAGAATCCATTTATATCTGAATTCCGCGCGCGAGGCTCAAACTTATGTAGTCACTTTCTATTATTTTTTAAAGCTACAACAATATAAAGGAAAAAATCCATCATCACCACCGTGACGAACACAGTAGTTTTTGTTAATTCATTACATATTAAAAAAGACCTAATATAAAATATGAATAAAATTTCACAACACAATCAGATCCGTTCGTAAAAACTTCGTCAGTTACATGCTTCAATAAAACAATAAATAAATAGATAGGTTCCAAAAATAAATAGTTCATCCAAATTAAATCCGTTGTTTAAACTTCGTCAGATAAACTCTCGTCATTTTATAAAAGTTTTAATTTTCGTTCTGTACAACAGAAACTTTCACGTGTGAAATACATTGTCTCTTGAACTCCGCACGTTGGTGCACGTTTAACATGTCTTGGCATCGAATTGAAAAAATTTATACCTTTATAAAACAATGAATTTTGTGAAACTCTTGTTAGAAAGAAAGGTGTTCTTATTTCATCCGCGTTTCTAGTGTTATATCTATGAAAATCTCTTTCTTTTCAATTCGATCACAAAAATATTGAGGTAGCAAACCATTAATTATTTTAAAAATGAACACCATAGACAAATAAACAATTCGTTGCTTCACGGATAACCATTGCAAAGCGTCCAACATAAAAGCAGAGAAAGTTAATCTTTCACAATTTAAAATCAAACGCATTATTTTATTCTGCAAACGCTGTAACCTCAATAATTGTGTGTTATTGGCCAAAAACAAAAAGGTAGGGCAAAAATCCAAATGTGGAGAGATGATTGACTTGTATAGCTGTATTTTACTACTAATCGTTAATTCGTTTTTCAAACGGCATAGAATTCCATACTTTTTGGCAATTTTCTTGATGACATTGTCAATGTGAGCGTTGAACTTTAGGTTGTCATCAATAATCATGCCAAGATATTTAATCTCCCGAACGCTACCAATTGCCTCATCATCAATCAAAACAGAGACATCGTCATTTACAACGGTGCGCGAGAAAATCATATGTTTAGTTTTATCTATATTTAATTTCAATTGCTTATACTTCAACCATCTGTTTAGAGAACGTAAATCTTCGTTCAAGTGTGAAACGGCTTCTTCTACATTCTTAGCTGCAATGAATAATACGGTGTCGTTGGCAAGAAGATTGATATCACAAAAACGTAAAACTCGTCGCATGTCATTTATATACATAATGAATAAAAGGGGCCCTAATACACTTCCCTGTGGAACTCCAAGATCATTCTCCACGGGACTAGATACCGAATCATTAAAAACAGTCCGTTGAGTTCTGTCAGACAAATAGCTCTCAAACCATCTGAATGCAGTACTCGAAATTCCAAAGCGCTTTATTGTGTTCAACAATAAGGGCCTAGAAATTGTCTCAAAAGCGCGTTTTAGATCCAAAAAAACAGCAAATATTGTGTCTCTATTCTCTAAGTTGTCTTTCCATTTTGCTAGTACTAAGTTCAACGCGGTTTCACACGAATGGCCTTCCCGGTAGCCAGATTGTTCCGGAATTAATAACGAGTTGCTATTTAAATATTCTAACAGCTGACCTTTAACAACAAGTTCTAATATCTTTTCTAACGTGTGTAACATGTTGATGGGACGAAACTCTTCGGCTTTAATCGTTCCAGCAACCTTTTGAATCGGAACAACCAACGATTATTTCCACACTTTAGGCACGTGCCCAGTTAGCAATGATTCATTAATAAGGTTCAGCAGAGTGTGACCAATATCATTGAAGCAATCTTGAATGACCCTAGCATTTACATTGTCTACTCCAGCCGTTTTACCTAATGAAAAACGAATATTTTCAAGGTCATCCATTGTAATTGGGTGAAAACCATCAAATCTACTATTAACGTTAGTCGGCTGTTTTATTTCATCCGGTTCATCGACCAGTTCAATTGATTGATTGATCAATGAAACACTATTGATGAAATAATCATTGAACTTACTAGCAATTACTTGGTCTGTTTGTTCTAATGTGCCATCAAAAGTTATGGACCGCGGTTTATTATTACTAGGTTTTAATAAAGATTTCAAAATTTTCCATAACTCTTTGCTGTTGTATTGATGCTGAATAATCTTCCTCTGTATATATTCACAACGCGTCTTTTTTAACGTTTGTGAATACTTATTACGCGCGATCGTGTACTCCTTCCAATGATCCTGCCTGTTAGACCTACAAAACTTTTTGTACAATTTATCCCTTTTGCGTTTAAGGCGCAAAAGATCAAAATTGTACCAGCTGTTCGAGTTTTCCAGAGAAACTAATTTGTGTTCAACTAATTGATTCGTACACGTTTTCAAGATGTCTGTAAGAACAGCTGCCGAATCATCTAAATTACGGCCCGCGATTGGAAAATCCAAGCTTCCTTCAACAAGATTCGAAACAGTCTGTTTCGAATATTTTCTCCAGCATTTCAATTTTATTAAATCATTGTTATCATTCATTATATCTAATACATTAATCATTAATGTCTCATGATCGGAACGAATAGAATCAAAATTGGAATAAACATGATCAATCAAAGTTCTACTTCGCTGGGAAATGCGCGTATATTCGTCAACACTTTGTTTTAAATTGAAAGATTCAACTAAGCGCCTCAAATGATTCGAATTTGCATCATCTCGCCAGTTAATATTGAAATCACCAGCCAATATGTTCAATTTACTAAAATCAAGAAATTCCTCAAGCCAGTTTTCCAATATTTCAAGGAAGCGCTGGTCACTGGTATTAGGAGAATGATATAAAACACCAAAATTACCCAACTTCATGCGACGAATTACTGTAATGCCCAAGAACCAGTTACCATCCTTAGCTTCGTTTCTGCAAAGCTCGAACTGAACCGATTCTCTGACATAAATAGCAACACCGCCAGTTTGTCTAGAGTGTGATAAGCAAGCAGCAACGTTATATCCCGGAATACTATATTGATCAAATGCTTCAATATCGACAATATGTGTCTCTGATAAGAACACTAAAAGTGGACGTTTATCTTCAACAACCTGACGTAATGCAACGTAGTTTGTTGTCAACCCTGCAATATTAAAATACAGAAAATCAATGTGATTCACACTATTCTTGGAACTTGTTTGCTATTTATTGAAACGCAAGCTGCTTTTCTTTTGATTAAAAAGTCTTTTATAAATCACGCACTCTGAACTGAATGCGGCATGGTTGACGTCCAAGTTCATTTTACGCTCTCTATTCATTTTTAAACAATTAACGCATTTCAATACAGTAGACGTGCACTCAGATGTCTTGTGCTTTTGGCTACACCTAGAGCATGTATCACAATTTTTGCAATCCATGCTCTTGTGTCCAAATTCTCCACATTTGAAACATCTCAACACGTTTATCGCGGGAAGTACTAAGCATCGATCAAACTCTACATTTACTTGCTTAGCAGCTAATAAGCTATTATACGCTTCTAAATCAACTTCTATTACCGCGCTATACTTGTTATAAGTGAAGCGTGGATTTTCAAAAACATTCACTACTTTTATATTATTTATTGTGATGCCTTCATTTTGACTCTTTAGATAGTCAATGAAAACATCAGGAGAAAGATTCTCGCTCATGCCCACTATTTTCAATCTTGGCACCGATGTGGGTACAACAGCGCTGTAATTTTCACCCAGGTTACTTTCAATGCCATTTTTCACATTTTCAACATTTTCGCCAACAGCGCATTCGACAATAATGGAACCATCTTTACCGTTCCTAAAATTACTATCTTTGTGTGTTTTTGGATCTAAGTTAGTTTTCAAAAACTTCCGAGTTTCCTCGCAAGCTTGTTTGGACTTTTTAGGTTTAATCACAATAACCGGACGAGTCTTAGGTTTGGCCGGTTTAAAACCATTATTATTATTACTATTACTATTAATTTGACTTGTACTCGTTTTTTTACTTTTACTGTGTCTTTTAACGACTTCCGCAAATGTTGCGTCGTCATCAAAAACATCATTTAGATCGTTGTTATCATATTCAATTTTACGCTTTTTGCCGATTTGGGCCGATTCAGAAGGAACCGGCCCATTCCGCGCGCGAGCATCGTTCATCGCAGCTATATTCTGACGCGTATTTAATTCCAAAACCGAGTTATTCAATTTTTCAAATTGCTCACAAAATAATTTTTCAAGAGACTCATTAACATTTAACCTCAACTGTTCAACACCGACACTCAACGCGCTGTTTATCTGGGCCGATATTTGGTCTCGCATTGCAATGACTTAATCAGTGAGAGAAGATAATTTCTTCATCTCTTCTTCGATACGCTTGACGTCCGAAACCAAATGCTGCCCACCACAACACTGGTTTGGTAAACATTCATCACACTTGAAGCAAAGATTATCGTTATCTGTTATAATCTTTGCCGTTGCCTTGGTGAGTCCAGTGCACTTGTAGTGAAACAAACGTGCACAGTTGAAGCCCACACATATCAACGGCAAATCCGATAGGACAATTGCCGTTCCACAGCCAGAACAAATCATCGCACACAACACACGTTAACACGGGACGCTATACCAACAGACATGCAGGGAAACAAGAGATAGGCAAAAAAAAATGATCACCACCGCAGCTAATGCGCTGGGGGGATTTTATTTCAAACAAACTTTAATGCGAACAAGCTGCTGAAGCAACTGTTCTTGTACTTAGCCTTGTGTAGATTCACTACCGAAACACGTTAGAATATATCTACCGTGAATCACTTCACTATTTCACACGTAAAATAACGATTAAATATCACCACAAATAACACGAACTACTCTGTTCGCCATCAAAGAGAGTTGCTGCTGGACTTTTATGCTGCTTGGCTCGTTCACGCAGCGGTTAACGCTGCCGCTGCCTCTGCTGCCGTTGATCGGACTCTGCTGCTGTGGCTGGATACTTGGGGAACGGTTTATTCTCGCTCTAATGGGCTAGGGGTTTACGCTGTCCCATCTCCGGTGCGTTCCCTGGGGAGAATAAGGCTCTCGTGGCCTAATCAGCTCAACCCGTCCCGTGAAACCGGACCAAGAGAGTATTTGCCGCCAAGTCGGCTGCTGGTAACCGCTTACTTCCGATCCGTATCTAAGATACAATTCCGGGTCCTGGTTATGCAAACACGTGGGATAATTTTGGGGGTTAGACATTGTAGGGTTAGGGCTACTGGGTTTCTAATTCAAGGTCCGTTGGCATACCTGATTCGACAATTCTCCGAAAATTAGCACAATTTGCTGCACTGTCGTAACAGTAGAGGAGTATCTTCTATTTTATTTTAATAAATTGAACTTTATTTTCAGGCCACTTAACTCTTGGCACATTCGACCTTTCTCTGATGGTAGCACAAGTGTAAAAGAACTCTACTATTCGTTGGACCCAGTAGCTTGCCCAAAACTCCCTCTTTTTTTCCTTAATATAAATTTCCCATTATATCGCCGGGAGCATTTCTTCCGACAGCCTCCTTGGGTGGTGCATTTTATTCAGCAGCATCAGGGTTGCGTAGCGAGTGGATTTGTTTCTAACTGCTCTACGGGAGTGTATATTTAATTTTAAACTATCCTACTTTCAGCTTTTAAATTTTTTATAACTACTTAACAAATACAATTTAGACAAGCAAAATGAGCAAAGTGCCTCAACGGTAACACCCTTCAGGCCGAATCTAAGCAGACGGCTGTTCCTGTTCGTGATGTCTTGACGAGTCGTTACCTACACCTAGTCTAGTCCCATTCCCTTCCGCCTACATCCAACCAAACGACAAGAGCACGTTAAGACCCCGGATCCGGAACCAACAACCAGACCCGTACGATACTCTCAGGGCCCGAGGGAGACAACTCTGTATGCCAGTCCGTAATATCTCGGCCCAGCAGCGGAACATATTGCAGGTAAGCAGCATATTACCTACGGCAACGAAAAACCATCAAATAACAAACCATACTAGCTTAAGTTAGATTAAATTTAAGCTCGTAGTCGGCAGCGAGGATAAAAAATTTGCTTGCAGTTATTAAAATACTTTAGAGAGTAAGAAATCAGATATAATTGGCGCCGTTAAACATTAATTTGTATTTGTGCCGTGTCAAATAAATATTAGATGAAGAAAAATAATTAAATCGAAGAGAAGCCGAACTGTTCGCCTTGACGGTCGACCAGAGAATGAACCTCTCTCCATGCTGAATGTGCCTCTAAGGCATCACTTAGTATAAAGAACTTGGATGATTGATGAAAAATCAATCACGTGGTAGCATCTCTGCTACCATTCCTGGTCGTTTACGTCGGGTCATGAATGCGTTCAATTGGCTGGCATTGCTAGCCAATGACTGAACGAGTGGAATCATTCCGTCACCCTTCCAGATGTCTGCGTTAGGGAAATAAATCATACATTGACCTTGAAACTTTTTCATAATTTTCACCAAGTAAAAAGAATATGATTAGGATAACTACCTTGTTTTACAAATCTTGTAAATTTTTGCTATCCAACGGTATGCTAGCTATTGAAATCGGTACAGTTATTTTAGAGCTATTAGCATTAGAAAACTTCCATTTCGCCAACCAAAAACGTTACATGTTCGTTTCCTTTTCCGCAGGATGTACCCCGCTGTAGTGCAGAAAGAAGTAGTACCAAGTAAAATTTAATATTTATACTTTTCCGGTTTCAGCGCTAAGGCAAGACCTGCGTTGACCAGTGTATTTTTTTTTTTTGAATTTTCATTCAACCTTTGTTTAAAGCATTTTTTGTTTTCTTCCAGCTGGAACTAATTTTCCAGTTTACCACCTTTAGCACTTTAATTTATGTTGATGCTTTTCTCCCGGGCAAATTTTATGTTTCAATAGAATCGGAATAGAGAATAGATCGGAATTCATAGCAAAACACCACCGATGGCTTGGCAGGAACAAAGTCACAGTTCGATGGCCCTTGCCCTAATAAGCTTCCCACCATTAAACGAGACTCGTTTCCGGGTGTTATGAAAAACATTGCGGAAGGATGGTTACCGTTCGCAATGTTCTATCCTCATGAAAATGCGCGAAGCAAGCGATTGTTCTCAACGCTTCCGGCCCGTTTGATTCATATACGAACAGCCATATCCGATTCCGTTCGAGAAGCTCTCGCACTCCATCCGCTTCCCCTCCCTCCGGGATTCCAGTTGACGCACATCCGCCACGATGCGTGGATAGCGTTATGCGTTCGGAATCTGCAATCGTTCGCTACCTACGTGTTTCGCCGTAGCATTGCTTCCGGCGCGACGGTGCCTTCTGGGTTGCGTGGGCTACGTGGAATAATCTGGTGTTTTTTTTTTGCTTTTTGTTCGGAAGCACGATTATTATTGACGTGGAAGTGTACTTCCAGTTCAGGTTTTGTACGTGATATTCATTGATAAAAAGTATTTAATGATATATATATCGTCCACTTATAAAAATCTAGAAAAGAAGCCAAAATTGTTTAGTGGTTACCAGAATATCACCAAATGGTTTAGAATTTTCAGAAATCAGTTTAATTACAGACCCCTTAAACATAAAATCATTCATGAAAACATCTTCCTAATCGTAATTGTTGGCGTGAAGTTAATATCACAAATTGTGAAAGCCGAACAGATTCTTCAATTACAGTTTGTTTAGTTTTCGAAAAAAAATGTTAAGTTTATTATTGATAATTCATCACAAAAAAAACAATACAAATATTTTTAATTATATTTTAAATTTTGCGTTACTTTCCAAAGAATCACAAATACTTGTCTTTTAACACTTTATTGGTGTGACTAAGAACAGATATCGGTTTGAAATTGATACTACAAGATACGTTCAACTTTTCTAGAGACTACTTTTTGTGAAACAAAGTTCTCCTACCAAATCTTTATTCAAAATTACCGACTAGCGTAATTATTAGAATTTCGGATATTTTCAGGCTCTACTGGGTAGCTCTTATCAGAGGCCCGGTGTGAGTTATTAAAATAGGCAACAAAACAGAAACTGGCCATCCGAAACGGGCAATTACTTTGGGAGCTTCGTTAGCATTTCCATAGCATCCCCTTCTAATGCCGTCAACGGTGGATGATGGCAGCTGTGAAACATGTTAGCTTTGTCATGTGTCCCGAATGAGTAATTATCTCGACCACCGTTGTTACGCCCATTAGTTAAGTCGGAAAAATGTAGCAGTAGTAAAGTACACCCACTCACACACACACACAAATGGGGAAAACTATGGAACCATTCATCTTCGTAACACGTCACGTCACATCACGGCGTCGGAAGCTTCCTAGTAGGTAGCTTCCCAACAGGCGGGCACTAATTACCAGCCGAAGTCACTCAAAGTCACTACTCAAAGTAGCAACGAGATGGAAAACGTCGGCATTAGAGCGACAAATTATTCTAAAAAGTATGTTTTCATGTTTTTCGGATGGATAGTCAGAATGATGATAATGATGATGATGATGGATAACGGTAGACGGACGCGTGCTGCGAATAGAATTTTTGTACCCCTTGGAAGTTGAAATCGATTCCAGTGATGCTTGAATAGCGAAGGTAACTTATGGGCGAACATCGAAATAATTATACCTACTTACTTTTACAAGAGCTAGGAATGTTTCACAGTGAGAGAAAGAAATTGAATTTATGACGGTAATTAATTATTCGGGCAGTGGAACTTCGAAAAAAACTGTTCGATAGTCGGCTGCATGATCAGTTCCCACAAACTGAAGCGTAAAAAAATTGCAACAGTCGGCTGGAAAGGTTATGACATCTGTATTCTAGGCTGTGCATGGAATATAACATTCATTAACTATCTCGAGATTCATGATTCAAATTAAATTGTAAAATTAAACACAAAAATGTAACTCCCTTTTCCCATTACTTGCAAATGAACACTTCGCAGCAAATAGGCACCATCCCGTTTCTATCCTTCGATAGTATCTGTTAAAACTAGGAGATTAATTCCAGGCAAGTGGCAATTTTCCAGTAAACCCAACGCCAATCTGCCAGCCACATGCGCTCGTAGTGAAATCACTCTTCACAAATGGGATTTTGATTTCCTCCAGACGATGATAGTGATTCTGCCCGCCCTCAATGAGATGTACCGAACGACGATGACCACCTGGGGTTTATTTTGGGTCGCCTTTCTGGCTCTAGTTTCTGCATTAGCAGAAAGCGAAGGTAATCGTTGCACACAACTGATTGTAGAGAGCGTTACTGACTAGCTGGTTTTAATCCGTTCAATGCTTTGCGTGGATGTGAATGTTTCTTTGTGTGTGTGTACCGGATTTCGATCCTTATTTCAGCATTGAGTAGAAGCTTCCCATGTGAGCACACCATTCACGATCTAAGTAAAGGAAACTAAAGCTGCTTTTTGACCTTGGTTGTACACACATCAGGTTGAAAAGAAATAATTATTGCTTTCCTTCACTACTTCTGAGAAAGGATATACGTTATAGCAAAGGCACGTCCGTTCATTAAATTATTTTCTGAGCTACAACTGGAAAAAAAAATATGAAAAAACATCTCCAGAGTACAGGAAGTTTCTAAAGAAGGCGGAGTTATGATTATAATAAAACATTCTTCGAACTATTTATGTTCAGTATTTTCGGGGTAGTTTCTAGATAGGTATTTGAAGTTACCCATTTGTGATTACTGCTTACTGAAGTCAGTAAAAATATCATATTTTTCAAAAAAAAAACTGGAGACTTGGCAAGGCTCATGTTCAAACATACGTTTATATGAACGCAAAAAACATATTTTGTGTTTAACTTTCAAACGTCTCGGAAATGAGCATGAGCAGGAGCAGGAGCATGATTGACCGCCCGCGGTTGCTACTCCGTTATTGCCAGATCAGCTGTAATTACACAGAGAACCAATGGTTGGCAAATGGCTGGACACGTATAACTTGAGACCCTAATGTGGCCATTCACCTCTGTTCAGCAACTCCTATCCCAACCTCCACGTGGTGCCGACCGGAATACGAGTAACCTTAGCGGAGATCGGGTAACCAACCCCGGTGGAATGATCGTATGCTGACTGGGAAGGGGGTCGTACGCGACTGTATCCCCATAGGGGCGGCGTATAACAGCGTCTGACCCGGAGCGGGCGGCTGAGTTATGGAATGCTGTATCCCGCCAGCTAACCTAAGATGGCAGCCCCATCAGCAGGATGTAGGAATCGCGACCCTGGTAAGGTAGCATACCGATACCTTTCATCAACCATGAACAACGAATTTAGAAATACGGAACGGATCAATTAAAGACCTAGGCTTCGAACACGGAAAAAGATTAAGGTAAACGATTGGAAATTGGGTACTTGGAACGTCCGATCTCTCAATGAACCGGCGCGGGCTGGCTTGCTTGCTCGAGAACTACAGCGGCAGGGAGTCGAAATCACAGCGATTCAGGAGGTTCGGTGGCCAAATTCCGGAGAAAGGGAATTCCGTGCAGTAGACCTTATTTCACGCACTTCTTTCAAGTACCACATCTACTACAGTGGCGGCAAAGCAACGGAACGGGGCGTCGGTTTCGTAGTGCTGGGAAATCAGAAAACAAGAGTCAACCGGTGGAGGCCCGTAGATGACCGTATATGCGTGTTGAGGATTAAGGGCAAATTCTTCAACTACAGTTTAAACAACACCTACGCACCGACAAACGACAAATCCGATGAAGTCAAAAATGAGTTCTATGACAAGCTTGAGCGAATCTATGACGAGTGCCCAAAACACGACGTAAAAGCCGTCATCGGAGACGCAAACGCGCAGGCTGGGAGGGAGGAATTCTTCCGTCCGGTCATTGGAAGGCATAGCCTCCACTCGTCAACCAATGAAAACGGCCTGAGGCTGATAAACTTTGCCGCGGCCAGTCCTATTTTCCACGTTTGAATATTCGGAAACACACCTGGAGGCATCCAAATGGAGAAGCCTGCTCCCTGATCGATCACGTACTGATTGGCGGTCGGCACTTTTCGGATGTTACTGATGTTAGGTCTTTTCGGGGACCAAACATTGACTCTGACCATTATCTCGTCGTTTGTAAGATCCGCGCACGGCTGTCGAACGTGCTGGAATCTCGCACAGAGAGGACGACGCGTTTCAACATTCAGCGGTTGAAAGCTGATGGCGTGGCAGCAGAATACGCCAGAGAGCTGGATCAACGGATCGCAGAGCAGCAGGAGGCAGGAGTGGATGATATAACGGGCTGTAGAGCAGCATCCACGGCGCCATCGAAACGACTGCGAGAGAGGTGGTAGGTACGACGCGTGGAAGACAGCCTAACAGCTGGTTCGATGCTGAGTGCCAGAGAGCGACAGATGAGAAGAACCGTGCCAAGAGCCGCATGCTCACTGCGGCTACGCGTCAGAACAGAGAGAGGTACAGGGTGGCAAGAGCTGCCGAAAATAGAACCCACCATCGGAAGAAGCGCGAGTACGAGGAGCAGCTCGCCAGCGCAGAGGACAGCTATGCTGAAAACGACGTGCGGAGATTCTATAGAACTGTCAACAGAGTCAGAAGCAGGAATTCCCTGTGCCGGTCATGTGTAATGACAAGGACGGTAACCTGCTTACTGTTAAACCGACGGTTGCAGCCAAGTGGAAGGACCATTTTCAGGCGCTATTGAACGGTGAGGAGCCGGATGAGCACAGCAGGAACAGGATGACGATTATGAGTGACGAACAAGCTGTGGAGCCCCCAACACAGGAGGAGGTGAAAAAGGCGATTAGTAAGCTGAAAAACGGCAAGGCCGCTGGGAAGGACGGTATCCCGGCCGAATTTCTAAAAGCGGGAAGCGAGCGGCTGTACTATGCGATCCACCAGATAATACTAAGAATCTGGGCGAACGAACAAATGCCGAACGACTGGTTGGAAGGCCTCATATGCTCTATCTATAAGAAGGGCCATCGATTGGATTGTGGCAACTATCGAGGGATAACGGTGCTCAACTCCGCATATAAAGTGCTCCCGTATCATGTTCTTCAGATTGAGACCGCTAACGGAATCCTTTGTTGACGAATACCAGGCTGGTTTTCGACAAGGGCGTTCCACGACAGATCAAATTTTCGCCCTGCGACAGATCCTCGATAAGTTCCGGGAGTACAACTTATCGACTCACCATCTGTTTGTGGACTTCAGGGCGGCATACGACTCAGTGAAAAGAAACGAGCTGTGGCAGATCATGCTGGAACACGGTTTCTCTACGAAACTAATAAAGCTGAGTCGTATGACACTGGAGGGATCAAAATCGTGCGTGCGGATAGCTGGCGAGACATCAGCCGCGTTCGTAACGTTGGATGGACTGAAGCAGGGGGATGCGCTCTCCAACCTACTGTTTAATAACATCGCTCTTGAGGGTGCAGTACGAAGAGCAAACGTCGAAAGAAACGGTACGATCATCACGAAATCTCACATGCTTCTTGGTTTTGCGGACGACGTCGATATCATCGGTATCAACCGTAAGGCCGTGGAGGAGGCTTTCGTACCTTTGAGGAGAGAAGCAGCGAGATTGGGACTTGACATTAACTCTGCCAAAACGAAGTACATGGTAGTACATGGTGGCAGAGAGCGTGGAAGTCCCCGTGGTGTTGGTGCTGAGGTGGAGATAGATGGGGAAAGATTTGAAGTGGTTGACGAATTCGTTTATCTTGGTACGCTTGTGACATGTGACAACGATATGAGCCATGAAATGAAACGACGAGTTGCAGCTGCGAACAGGGCTTTCTACGGACTGCGTAACCAGCTAAGGTCCCGTAGTTTGCAAAGCTAGCGCTGTATAGGACGCTGATACTCCCGGTGGCCCTTTACGGACATGAAGCATGGACGCTGAAGGAAGCTGATCGACGAGTGCTCGGAGTTTTTAACGTAAAGTTCTGCGATCGATACTTGGCGGTAAATTGGAAAGTGGAGTGTGGCGCAGACGCATGAATCACGAGTTGTACCAGGTATACAAACATGCTGATATAGTGAAGGTAATACAGCGGGGCAGGCTTCAGTGGGCTGGACACGTAGCCAGGATGCCTGACGAGAGAGCCGCCAAAACTATCTTCAGTAGAGAACCAGGAAGAGGCCGTCGACTCCGTGGTAGGCCTCGCACGCGGTGGATGTGCGTGGTGGAAGAAGATGCACGATCTGCTGGTGTACGGGGAGACTGGAGAACGGCTGCCCAAGACAGACCTAGACCAGTGAACGGTCCGTTAGCCAAAAAGTAAAGTAAGTAAAGTAAGATCTCTTATCGGTTCGAGCAGAGTCCCAACATTCCAAGTACCAAATTTCCTATCGTTGTCCTTTTATGTTCGCCCAGGTCTATACCGATTGTTCAGTTTCGTTTCATTCACTTGATAGTTCGCAGTATGTTTATTTCAGCATGCTACCTTAGTAGGGCTGCGATGCCTAGTCTTGTGACGGGGCTGCCGTCAGGGGTGTAGCTGACGAGTCACCGCATTTCAGAGTTCAGCCGTCCGCTCCGGAGCAGTCGCCGTTTGAGCCGCCCCTAACCTGGGAAACAGACGCTCAGGCAAGCTGCTCTCCAAGGATAACAACTCCCCCTTCCCTGTCAGCATACGGCCAAGTTCCCTCCGGTTCTCCGATCTTCTCTTGGTTACTTGTATCCCAGTCGGTACCACATAGTGGTAGGGATAGGAGTTGCTGGGTATTCTGCTTAAGATCACACTGGGGTCTCTTTTATGCTAGCTGCCGCACTCAACTTTGGAACATTTTATTACGCTGAGTGTTGCATATTGCTGAAGAAAAAGAAAATTTAGTTCGTGCTGAGACATGGAGATGAAGTCGAATTTACAACCGTTCCAACATTTTAAATGAAGTGTAATGACTCAACAGGAAAATATTAACACTTCAATTAGAAATTCAGTTCGTCCTCAAAAGGACCATTTCCTGTTTAATTTAATATTGGATATGATGCTGATCGCAACCTCCTGCTATCCCCGATAGTGGGATTATTCCTCTCCGACTGTGGTGATTGGGACGCTCGTCTGAACCTCCTCCGTGTTGTAAACTAGTACTCGGTTCTGGAAGTAGTTTGCATAATCTTGTACAGCAACACCGGTACATCGATGCTCCTGAGCGCATGCGCTATGGAGTCCCAACTGGCGCTATTGAACGCATTCTTCACGTCAAGCGTGACGATTGCGCAATAGCGTATGCCCCTCCTCTTGCGCTGGAGTGCTCACTCCGCCGTCTTGCGCATTCGGCATCCAGCCTCCAGCGTGGACCCGCTCTTCCGGGGACCGAACTGGTTACCTGCAAGACCGTTTACACCCTCTGTGTACCTCACAAGTCTGTTGAGGGTAATCCTCGCAAGCACCTTGCCCGCAATGTCCAGCTGGCAGATAGGCCTGTATGTCGATGGGTTTCCTAACGGTTCCCCAGCTTTCGGTAGTAAGACTAAACTCTGCTGCTTTCACCTGTTCGGGAAGAGAAAGTCATCCAGGCACCTCTGCATGACTGCCTGAAACAGCCCGGGGTCGTTTTTATCGCCAGCATGATTGCCAGGTTGGGGATTCCATCCGGTCCCGGTGCCTTGCTCACCTTTAGGGAGTTGGTGATCACGATGAGTTTCTCATTCGTAACCTGAACCTCTCTCTAGATCTCGACACGGCTGTCGTCGCTCACGGATTGGATGATCCCTGGTCTGTGTCTGAGATACTGGAACGTCGGGCGTGAACCTCGACTGCCGGAGCCAAGGATTGGGCTCGTGGCGTGGAAAAAGTCCCCCGATGATACGCACCAGCATTGCTGATGATCGCTATGCAGGCGCCAGCGCGCCTTTGGCCTTGGCCATTACAATCCCATAGTCGTTATCCCACGGGTTCCTGTTGGCACTCGCGCATAGCCTATCAAAGCAGGCCCTCTTGCTAGCGTTAATCGCCCTCTTAGCGTCGATCTTGCAGAACCGAATGCTGCACGGCGCTTAATCCTTTGCTCGTCTATTCGCGCACGCTGCGTCCCTTGCCTTGTACGTAAGCACGCACTACGGAGGTACGCTATCGCATCAGTCCACCAGTAAGCCGGTAACTAGGAATAGGACTAGATTGGCGAGTCCTTGGCAAGGGGGCGTCGCACGATAGTATGGCGTCCGCGATAGTATGGCACCCTCGTTTACCCTTTAGTTCGTGATCCGTCCTGGGCTGGAGAACGTCACATCGATGATCGACTCCGCACCATTTCTGCGTTATGTACATTTAGTCACAACGTTGGCCAGATCTAAGTTGAGCTTTGCCAGAGCCTCCAACAAGATCTGACCCCTCTGGTTCGTAGAGCAACTTTCCCACTCAACAGCCCAAGCGTTGAAGTCACTTGCCACCACCAACGGCGTTAGGCTCATTAGCTCCATAGATAATTGGTCGACCATCTGGGGGAACTCTTCGGTAGACCGACGTGGCGGAGCATAGAAACTGCAGTAGAACACTCCGTTCACCTTGGCAACCTCGTACCCTTCGTGTGAGGTTGAAACAACCTCCTGAACCAGGAACCTGCTCGTCGTCCATACAGACGCCATTCTGGAACTATCCAAACCAAGTTACCGTTTCCGGGAGGGATGCGGTAGTGGTCCGATACGATGGCGATGTCCGATAGTGACTCAGTGACTGCTTAGTATAGCAGCTGCTTCGCCGCGTAGCAGTGTTCAGGTTCAGTTGCGTCACCCTTATGCCCGTGATTTCGCAGCCGGCTTACCGAGATTAGGATATATCCTAACGCATTGCTCACCATGGTTATTCCTGATCAGACTATTAGGCTTTGTAAATATGCTAACTTGAGTTTCTCTGAAGTGAACACCACAAATTTGTGAATGGTCCGGACGGCCTTGGTATAAATTAGAACCACATCTTGTAGCATAGTATCAAATCACTGAAATATATCACTCACTGCGCGTTTGACGGTTGGAACTAGTCTAAAATTGGAAGTTGAGCAGACTTGTGCTCTAGTGAATTAAACCACACGCATACAGCATTACTAATGTCTGCTAGTTTAAACCGGTATCAAATATAAACAAACCAAATGTGCATCTCTAATCAGCCAACCTAACGGAGAATAAACCGGTAATAGTCCAATAGCGACGAGTATAGAGTACATGTATGGTCTCAACGTCATATCAAGGTTAATCCTGATACAATTTACCCTTCCCAACTTACAAAACCTCCTTCCTGTGATCTTTGTGGAGATGCAGAGGTTAACACGGTCTCTGAATAGCAAAGGTCACGCCTACATCCTTTCCCTTTTCCCAGCTGATTGCAAGGACGTGGCCAACGTCAAACTTGTACAATGAGAATGGTCGGTCACTCCCAGCCCCATTCACTTGATTCACTGTGCAATTTTATTGATTCGGATCAATCACGGAGTGCAACCATTGATATGTGCAGTCAGTCCTGCTAAGCAAAGCTAAGCTAAGCTGCACCACCGCAACGCCTGCATAGCTGGGTCCTGTCGGAACCCTTGCAGATCCAGGACTTATATCCTCTCTTAAAGCACCGGAAGCAAACGTCCAGAGGGCATACTAACCAGCCCTGAAGATCGGCTTCGCCTTCCTTTAGTGCCGGATTCGCATCTGCGAATGTTAGTCGGTAGGTAGCGGGTCCCCGCTGGACTCTTTCGAAGGTGGATTAGCTCAGTGGCCACCTTCACCCCGCACTTCTTTTTAAGGGTTTGTGCAACATCGCACCCCTTGGTATTTCATCCAGGTATTTGAGATGGAGAGTCACCTTCGAGGTGAGTGCCCGAACCTGCACTTCTTTGCCAAGCACCTGCTCGGCTATCGCCTTGAAGGAAGCGCACTTGTTCTTCACATCCTTTCGGAGCTCAATAATCATCTCCCCAGTGTGAGATCGAATGATGGCCCGCATATCCGCCCCTAAATTCTTAAGCTGAGGTGTTAAAGACTTCAGAATACTTAGACCCGTCAGTCTCAAGTATGAGGGCGCTCCTGCTCCTCGCCTTTTTGACGTTTGGCGGACGTTTTGTCCCCGCTCCGTCCTGGCACTTTTTACCTTCCCTGCGCCCTTTTCTACTACTGTAACCCATGGGTTTTTCGCAGTCGCCGCTCCGATCGATTTTTCGGCCTTTAAGCCTGTTGGTGTGCTGGGTCACGAGGCTAGCTCAACCAACCGCTTCTTCACGTTATCAGGACCCGCTTCCCCCGGGGACTACCTCGTTCGCTTACCGACCTGCCCCGTAGAGCAGATCGCGGCTATTTAGATTCATTTACCCTTCTATTTTTTTGGCTTTCAACGCGAGCCACAAGTTCGGCGTACTCCTTTTGAGATTCGTCGATGGTAGCCCGAAGCAGGAGGAGGCCTTGCTTCAGATCCCTGGTTATATTGCTGTAAAGCGCTGCCACCCTAGGCCGCTTGTCTCTGCTCTTTTCGATGGCCTTGACTAGCAAGGGAGCATCGACCGTTATATCCGGTGTGAAAACCGGCGTGTTAGCCTTTCCGCCACTGGGTTTTGCTGCGCGAAGGGATTTGGTAGTCGATCCACACCCGTCACTTGTTTCTTTTTTGAACTCATTATTGGGTTCCTCTTTCAGTCGCTATACTTGTGCAAAAAGGAGTAGCGGCCTATGTGGTACCATGGTGGTCTATGCCAAAGCAGTGAGGTCATGGCTAGGGGTTAGGCCGCCTATAGCGTCTTATGAGCAACTATGTCGCCCCCGACCGGCGTAAGTCAGGAAAGGGAATCTAGTCCTAAGACCAATTCCCATCCTCTGATCCTTCTCCTGCCTGATTTCCACCAGGCAATGAACGCGGAACGTACTGAAAGGCCTGCCAGGTTTTACAGGACAGAGACCCCTGCACTGGTTGTTATCTCGCCGTTTCAAACCGTTGTCACACGACCTTACTAAGGAAGCTCGGCACAGGTTCCAGTCCAGAATCGTGGTACGAAAATGAAATCCGACTCGAATCATAAAAAGTAGCGACCAGTTGCCGTATTTGGGAACATACTGGAACCGGCTCCAACGGGCGAGTTAATGCATTTTGGATGGTGGGAGCGGAAATACTCGCTCCGTCGGGGATGCTTCCGGGTACTTGTGGCTGCTGGTCCGGGACTGTCGGGTACTGTCAGTGGTTACGCACATGTTGCATGACCTCGGCGATCGCCCCGTGCCGACCCGTGAAGGCATATAGCTCTGCCGGAGAGACAGGCTCCTATATAGGTTAAAGAGTACATGCCCTTTTTACTAGGTATAAAATTCTGTCGACTGTTCTAGCAGAGCAAACAAAGAGACGGTACTTTCAGTTTTTTACTCGATTTATTTGAAGCGGAGTTAAAAAATCCGTTAAATTGAAAGGGAAATGTTTGATTATAATTTGGATTTTTGTGTGATGATCTTAAAAACTAGGTTGACCATTTTTTGTAATTTTTAGATTTTCACATTTTCGATTTTTTTAATAATATAGATTCTACATGCTTTTAGCATGCGAAGTAAGTTGGAGCGATCAAAGCACGTGGGGGCGTATATACGACTCATCTTAGGTGTAATGTTGAACTTAAACTGTAGATTTTCATGCAGTCTGTCGTGCTAATTTCATGCAGGTGTCACTTACGTTTAGTGTTCATTTATCATATTGAATCTCCGTTTCTAATCTGCACTAGGTTATGCGTCTTGAATATTAATTATTGTGTTCGAAATAATCACTGGGCCTGCTATTTAATTTTAAGTATATTATAATAATTGTAAAATTTTACTTCAGTAGAACTATAAAGATAATACTAATCACCACTTTACGCTAAGCCGCTGGTTCAGTCTGCTGCTACTTCTGAAGTGGCGATCTACATTCAACATGGCTGTTTTATCGTTGAAGCAGATGTAGATCGTTTCCGATCGGTATCGCTCGTGCGGATGATGGATGAGGCGTCGCTTCAATAGGCCTTTTGTGAATTGGTAGCACCAGGGGAACTCGCTGAATGTTGGTTCGTCACAGACAGGGTGACAACTGTATTAGGGAAGACCAATTCTAAGTCAAAATTTGCGTTTCAACTAGACTCATCAATTTACAACAGCATTAATAGTTGCATAATCAAATCAGAATAAGCGGATGCATTGATGATTTTTCAACCGATTGCTGCAAGAACGAAAGGGAATCCATTGAAAACTAAGCAACATATTAGCATTTGAAAATGGACATATTTTTCACTTTTCCGTTATTATTTTAAACTCTCCAGAAACGTAGTTAAACGTCAAAATGACAAATTGTCAGAAATGTTAAACACATCAAAAATACCCAAAACGTAATACACTATATAATTATCTTCTTTTTACGTTAAAAAACCACGTAAATTCCGAAATTCGCGTAAAAAATGCGTGAGTTCCGAAATCCTCGTGAACAAAACCGCGTGAAAAATTAATTTGCTGATAAAAATGTAACTTTAAACTGAGATCGGAGCGAATGTTGTAACTGGTCGGCCGAATCGCTCCCCGATGATAAGCGGCTGGCTTGAATGCGCCACTCTCCTAAGAGAGACCACCCGCCGAGATGTGATTGCCCAGCCTGAGACCTTCCAAGGGGAGGTTCTTTTTATCCCGTTTCGGGAAGGGAAGCTGTCCGCTGACCTTACAATGACTCGCTATACTCCGCAACAGAAGCGCGTCAGATGACTTGCCTACGCTGCAAACCTAGTGCCCTTAAACGCGGTTCTTGATACCGCAGAAACAAACCAGTAGAGGGTTAATTCTCATCACTGGCCCAATCCAGTCTCGCAGACTCCGTCTGATCCGTGCTGATTCGGGAATTTTCCTGGACTGATTTCGGAGTCAGCCACCCCAGCAAAAGAACAAAAAAAGAAGAACGGAAACTAATCGTACTCCCGAACCAGCGGAAACCCCTAACTCATCTACCAGGACAGTGAATTCCCTCTACATAGAAACAGCCGTTTTCTGCTGTCCAACTACATGTAGTTTATTTCAAATTGCGAGATTGTTTTTTTTTTTCATTACACGAACGTCTTGGCATTTGTTGTACAATGGTTTTACAATTAGTTTGGTACTATTCTCACTAGGCCTAGTTTTATCTAAATCATCTTTCCCCTATCCTTTTCCCATTCAAATTCTAACTCTTCTAAGTGTGCTATTAAAGGGGTACGGGTGCGGTGGCGGTTGCGTAGGGTCGCGGCCCTAGCTTAGTCGCATGCGCATGGACAATATATATATATATATATATATATATATAAATTTGCGTACTCACTCATAGCCGGTCTTACATGAGGTTTTACCATGGCGTAGCCGCCATGCCTGCTTACTGCTGCTCTGCGGCTTCACTTGTTGCTCCGCGCCACGCGGGTGCTCCTTTACCAAACTCCCTTCGGTACGCTACCAGCGCCACGCTGGGTCAAAAACGGGGGTTGTCACTCTGTCGTCTCGCCTATTGTCTCCTCGGTTGTCTGCTCTGCTGTCAGGCAGCGCACAGCGTGCGCTTCGATCACTAGACGGGTGAGATCATCAAGGGTAGTGGTGCCGATTATTGGTCCTTCGGCCTGTTCCGTACAGACATAAACGTTTGACGATGCTCGTGTTGCATAGGAATGCTGCTGGGGCTGACGAAAGTGTAGTGGATGATGACTAGCAGCGATATTGTTGGGGGAAAAAACGTGACCCGCACGTGCCGTTTTATAATCTACCACCCTCGGCAAGAATCTGGCTCTTACCTCCTTGCTCACTTTGCACACCTTCTCCTATTTCGCACATGCACTGATTTGCCTAGCTATTTACCGGGAAAAGGCTATCTAAGGAAAAAAACACTGTCTTTAATACACTAATTAGGGGATACCACTGGTTTAAAAACCACCTGTCTTAGTACACGCGCGGAACTCTAAACTGCAGGTTGATCCTGCCTCTTGCACTTGTCAGCTAAGAATGAAAGATCAGGCATTGGGATCCCTCAGATCAACCGTCCGCGGTAACTTCGTTACCGGAACCTGTCTCGCGAGGATCATTGCCCACGCTTAAAGCCCGAAGGTTGCAGTTTCGGCAAAGTCATCTTCTTCTAGCGTGCATCTTCCACCCAGCATCCAGTATCCCATCCCCGAGGATAGAGAGAAAAAGGAAACTCTCCCAGTGACGCAATAGGTCAATAGACTTATTCGGCTGGGTCAATCTACTCTTCGACCGCCAGCGCTGCATGCAAAGCAACGTAAGCGAACGTAAGGGAACTCATTGCTCTGGTCAAATGTTATGCCAATTACTACTTTTTGAGCCTGTTGCGGTAATCTCAACAGCAGATTATTTTAAAAAAAATATTGAAGCGTATAAATTATAAAATTAACACTAGCATGCATTTAGAGTAATGCAAACTAAATTAAATAAGAAAACATCTGTGATCAACGTTACCATTAGTAAGATTAATATTTGAAAATAAATAGTTCCAAGGTGCTCGTTACAATGTTCATAAAAATCAATAATAATCAATAATGTCAAATGTTCATTAAATTGTATTTGTGCCGTGTCAAATAAATGTTATGTGAAGAAAAAAAAAAAAATGTCAAATGTAACAAAAATGTTTTAAAAGTCAAAAATGTCAATGTGGTGAAGTAAAAATTTCATAAATGCAAACAATTTAAAAAATGTAAAGAAAATCATTAAAACTGCGGACTAAAAACCTCGAAAATGAAGATAGAAAAAAGTTCCAAAAATATCAGCACGCTCACATCACCCGACAGTGGGAAGAACTGTAATTTAACGAAAAACAAGAATTATTCGTTAGCACGCTTCCTTTTTGTTATAAAAAAGCATATTTTCTCAGCCAGTACGCGCCACTTGTAATGGTTCTGAAATGGACTCCCTTTCTGTTGAGGCTGTATTTTCATCACAGTCCCATGCTCGGCACTCAGATTACCACAAAAAAATGGCAAGAAAGCATCTCCGAACCTCGATATTCACTTACCTTGACATTCTAGCCTTGACACAAGTCAACTGGTAGCAAACAACGCGCGTCCCGGCCAGATTGGGTATCTCGATAAATAGCGGTACACAGCAAGAAGCAGCCATAACGAAAGCGTTACAGTAGCTAAACAACATCGAGCCCCAGTCAATGTCTTTCGTTCTGGAAAAGCCATGACATGTAGCAGTACCTAGCTATCCTGCACAAACTATTGCTACAGTACAGAAAATGCGGTGGGCTGGACACTGACGGAGGGGGGAGGGAAATCTATTACGACATCCTTCTTTGCGGATGCAATGTACTTGTGCGTGTGTTTGCATCTTCTGTGGATCCCAAGCAAGCTCGGCTTTCGTAATATCACATTGCTCTCTCTTGTTGTCGGGTGTAACTTTTCGATTTTTGTTATGCTGCCGTTGCTGTTGTTGTCGAGAACGGATGATGAAGCTTATTGAAAGCTCTGCATAGTAGAATCATGTCCAATAGTTCTTCGGTATGGATTGAGCATACAACATATTGGTTCAGTAAGTACCTTGCATGCGTTTCATGTTCTCGGTGTTGTTGTGGTGTGATTGTAGCTCGATTCAAAACGCTCGTAGACTGGATGATGAGAAAGCATCATACATCAATTAGTATATAAAAGGTCCAAAGAAATGGGAGGGAAACGTAAACGAATCTCGTTTCAATCCATGTCGTGATTGATTGTAAAGCAACAATTGAACGCAACCGGTTGACATCTCATCGTGCCGTCGATGTCGAGAAGTCGAGCTTAAAAATAAATCTTAATCAAAAATATCGATCCGCTAATCGAGACAGCGAACGTATGTCATCAGTACACAAGTGTCCGTCTGGTTGGTTTGCGAGCGCGGCTAGAATGGCTGCCAGTTGGCAAGGTAAGTAAGCACAGAACTGCCAGGCTGGAGTCGCGGGTGCAGTCACTAGTGGTAGACATACAGACATACACTATAGACAGACAGACAGACAGGCAGACGAAGACTATTGGATTAGGATTTTGCTGTTTGCTAGAAAATAAGCTACCGATTCGAGTGCTTTGCCTTTGTGGATGATATTAAATGGTAATGGGGATGCCAGTCATCGTATTCTCTGCCAATTTGGAACTATCCGCTATTTGGCAAACATGATCTGTTACGTATTAAATACGTACAGCCTGAACGACTTTGGACCGATTCACATGAAATTCTGAGCCATTAGTTCCTCAGAAATACTTTTCCGCGCTTCTAGAATTATTAGTTTTTGTTCATTTTTGTCGGTTTTTGACAGTGACACTTTCAATCATATTTTTACAAAAGATTTTTTTACTTCGCTAGAAGTACGTATTGTTCAACAGAGTAACATATGAGGAAAAAAAAAACGAACAAACTTTCAATTCCAAATTAAAATCATGCGCAACTTATTTTTCTGTACCTGTTTGTTCATTCAAGTAATGTAACTCATTGACAAACCTCATAGGAAAAACTCAGCACCACATCGCGCTGATTTCCTGATCCTCTGGGGTACTTGCTTTATAGCTTCCTGAATTCCGGATGTTTCAATTGTTTTGAGCTCCTCCGTGATTTTTTTTTATAACAATCGACGTTTTTTGCTCTGTAACCTTTATGGTAGACCATACGCTTCAAATTTGCTCAGAAAAGTTCAATAGACTGCAGCTGTGGCACATTTTGAGAATTGTATCCTTTCGGAATAAACCCGATATTGCCTTGCCACAGATCCACTAAAGTTACATTAGCATAGTGTGACAATGCAAGGTCTGACCAAAACACTACTTTGTCATTTTTATGGTACTTATATTTTAAGTTTTAAACCCATTTCATGCAGATACTTTTTCACCGTTTTTGGATCAATCTGGTATTTATTGTCCAGCTCACGATATGATTTCGCCGACCGACCCGGTGTTTCCGCCATCAATTTCGCTCGAACTTTGCTCTTTTGCAAAGTGCATTTTCGTCCAGTCTTTTGAAGGTATTTCCATTCTCGAAGAGTTTGTCAATAATGTATCTAAATGTTTTTACATCCAAGATCTTTAGAATAGTGGAGCACCTCACTTTTAGATTTTTCTTTATTTCGCTCACAAAAATTACAAATCAATTTACGACGATCTTCTCCCGACCACGCATTTTTCCCAACTTAGCGTCACTTGATAGAATCGACTGGTCATGTTACCAGTTATATAAAAGATTTTCCGATTTGTGCAGCACTTCGAAATCGTAAACCAATTTAAAAGTTGTTCGGATTTTTTTTTTTCTCACACGTTAACATAATTAGGCATTGGCGAAGCCACGATGTAAAAGAAGGCTGTTTTTGGAATCATGATGACGTTGATGTTCAACGCCATATATGTGTTTGGGAAGGAGACTTTCAGCTGGGTAAAGTTGAGTAAACTTTTCAATATTATTGGTATTTTAATATACTCCCTAACTTGGGCCATTTTTGAAACAAATTGAGGTTTAAAGTCAAAGGCAATTCAAAAATTACGGTGCGTGGGTGCACTTACTACCTTTGAACTAGGAATACTGACTGTCCACATCATACGCACACCACAGGCTCAGTATATTGCGTTGATTTGATATTGGGCGCGCGTAATGCGTTGAACTGTTTGAAAAGTGACCAGAATGACAAGATAACCTCGATGCTCACCTAATATTATGAATGTATCTTAAAGCATTTTTTCTCAGCTTTCCAATTGTGATGTCAAATTTAAAATCGGTGGTTGCGAACTTGCTCGAAACACGTTTTTCTGATGAAATCCAAGATGGCGGCGAGATCCAAGATGGCGGCCAATTTTTTTCTACTTCAAATGAAAGCTTTATCATTCCTCTTAAAAACGATGTGTTGGTTGCAGGGGGTTCAATGACAAATTCGAGAGAAATAAATCAGTTAAAAGATCAAGAATTGCTCAAAAATCAATTTTGGTAAACACCGTTTAACCAATTTGCGCCCGAGGGGTCCATCAAAATGAACTAACCAAAGTGGTTTTCTCATTTTTTCGCTACTTTCAATCATTTAGACATAAAAATATCCTTTTTGAAAGACCTCATGTCACCAGTGGGACGGTTTCAGCGAGAATTGCTCATTTTGACTTTTCTGGCCATTAAAAAAGATTTTCGGAGATACTGAGCTCAATTTGGGACCATTTCGAGGTCAAACTGAAATCTGTGGATGAGGTCTTTGCCGAGAATACAAGATTACGAAACCAATTGACACTGGTGGAGAAGCGAATTTAGGCTCTAGAGAATGGTCCAAAGCAACCAAAAAGGCGACTATCTCCTTCTGATACCCTTTTTAAGGCGACCATTACCGGTGTGAGCAGCAGAAAATCCAACTGGGGTTGCTGATAAGATTGTTTCTCACCTCGGATTAGTGCCATCGGATGTGTTCACTAAGAGTGAGCTAGTTAAGCTGTAGAACAAGCCGAAATGTTTTATAATGGTCACCTTTACATCGGCATATGCATTAAAGAGCTTGAACAAAGCAGCCAAATAGGACAAGCCAACAGATGTGATAATTGGGGACGACTCACAGTGGGACCAAACTGAAAAAAAACGGAAAAAAGTATTTTTCGACTTTTCAGCATAGGTGCCTTCAGAGAAGTTTTCTTAAATGCGATTTTGAAAATTTTAAGATATTCGTTGAAAATGTTATTGAGGAGGTATTCAGTCAAAATAAAAGCAACAACATTTAGTTGCAAGATATCAAATTTAGGTCAATTTATTGAGTTTCTTGGGTTTGATTCGCATTTAATCAAGTTGGCATATTCTACAAAGTTGTTGATATCATATAGATAAACAACTTTTCTTAAGACTTCAACATCGTATATCGAATGGTTTGCTCAGAAAATTAGTTTTGAGCCGGAATTTTACTCATTTTTCAATTATTATGTCTCAATGAGTGGCACTTTGTGACAGCCAAAATTAGCATCTTTTATTCAAATTAGATTAGTTCAGAAAGGCTTACACATCCACAAAGTTTCATGGAATTCTGGGAGATTGCTGTCAACATCTGGTTGAGTTAGTGTGAAATCCGTATACAAGGTCATCAGAAATGTGATTGGTATGTTCCAAAAAATAGCTGGGAAAACCATAATACCCGATCATACCAGGCCATGATTTTTCGTACACTTATAGTGTATACAACGACTGAATTAAAGATGCTAATATTGGCTGCCACAAAGTGCCACTCATTGAGATACATTAATTGAAAAATTAGTAAAAATTAGGCTCAAAACTAATTTTCTGAACAAACCATTCGATATACGATACGGAAGTCCTAAAAAAAGTTGTGTATCTTGATGATATCAACAACTTTGTAGAACATGTCAACTCGACTAAATGCGATTCAAACCCAAGAAACTCAATAGATTGAATTTAAGGGGGTGTTGACAGAAATTTAACTATATCTTAATGGTCTTACAATTTGAACACTCATAGTCTGCGAGAAAAATTCATAATTTTAATAGTTCTACAACTTTGCCGAAGAACTAAATTTGATATCTTGCAACTAGATGTTGTTGCTTTTATTTTGACTGGAAACCCCCTTAATAACATTTTCAACGAACATTTGAAATTATTTAGAATCGCGTATTAGAAAACTTTTCTGAAGACACCTATATGCTAAAACGTCGAAAAAGACTTTTGTCCGTCTTATTTCAGTTTGGTCCCACTGTGCGACGCTAGCTCGAAAATTTACATCAATGAAAACCTTCCTACTCAATACTACGATTGCTTAAAGAGGCAAAATAGTTGATAAAATCAGGCTATAAGTTTATATGGGCAAAGTGTATGCCAGGAGGGTCGAAGGCAAAATGGTATCCTTGATCAAGTCAAAAAGCGACATTGATGCTCTTAGACAAATAAGCTCAGATGCTGACCAGCAGACACAATCTTGTTTGTTGCATTTGTAAAAGTCCTTTCTGTTTGTGTCTTGACAATTTCTCAAAATTTTCGGGAATTACATAAATTTGTTTTAAATTTTAACGGCGTTCGCAGTAAACTAGGCGACATTAGACGTGAGCAATACATTTCGTCTTACGATATAGGTAATATCCGAATCGAGGATCCAGAACGAGGTTTTTGATGCCGAGATCTGTCCATCAGACTCCATGTTTATAATTCATCGAAGAGATCGAGATTTAATAGCGACTGCAATGCAAGGAGGAGGTGGTTGTATGGCATTAGCGAACAAAAACGTGGCCCTAAACAGGATGCAACATCTTGAAGTACTGAAGACTAACGAGGATCTATGGATGCAAGTTGAACTTGGTGGAGGCTATAAACTGTTGATTTGCGTCGTATACCTTAAACCAAATAATTCAATGCGTGAGCTATGCGAATTAATCGATAATGTCATTGCCATTAAGAAGCAATTAGACGATAGGCCTCATTTGCTAGTCTCAGGAGACATGAATGCTCCATATATTCAATGGACACTCGAGAACAATTGCTATGTATCATCATCGTGTGGAGGTCGATATGCTGAAAGCTTAGTTGAATTCATGAAATGTAGTGGACTCGTCCAGCTTAACGGGATAACTTATGCACTTGGCCGTACACTTGATTTATGCTTCACAGATCTGCCCTTGTCAAACTGAGTCTATGAGGAAATCAAACTCGATGCCCAACGAGATGTTTTATGGTAGCAAAAACTACACTTTCTTTACCACCACGTTGGCAGCGCCCGGTCAACAGTTGCCATCTTTTCAGCATAACTTTTCACTTTCGGGCGCACTCTCATTTGTAACTGTATCCTGTGAAGACGTTTCCGTGTATTAAGATCTCTGAAAGAGGACAAAGGAATGGAACCTAATGGGATTTCTAATTTTTTTTTGAAACAATCTGGTCGCTCACTCTCGACGCCACTTGCACTCAAATTCAACAGAATAATATCATCAGAGCTCTATCCAGAGCGATGAAAACTGGGGAATATGACACCGATTCAAAAGGATGAAGATACAATGAACCTGGAGAACTATCGTGGTGTAGTGGTGCAGAACGGATTTGGCCAAGTCGGGGAAAGGATTTTTAAGGGCCAACTACAGAGCCACATGTTGAAGTTCAACGATGTGCGCGATGATGGCGGCCAAGTGGACACAGTTTACTTCGATGTGTCCAAAACATTTGATAAAGTTCCACACTCTCTCCTACTCGAGAAATGCAAAGTCTACGGGCTTTCTGATGCTACTATTAACTATTAAATTACCTTCTCGCGTCAGAGACGTCCTGTCGAATCAACGTTTTCTGTGGATGGAGTATCCCTTGAGAAGGTATCTGAGATACGCGATCTGGGTATAATAGTTGACATTCGTTTGAGCTTTAATACACATGTTGACATGATCGTACGGAAAGCGACGAGACTATCTGGTTTCGTAATGAGGATTTGTAGAAACTTCAACCAACTTAAACCTATGATATCGCTTTTCAATCGCATCGTACGCCCTGTACTAGAATACTGCTCACCGTCATGGAATCCTTATTATGCGCAGTATGTGGAACGAATCGAAACTGTACAGCATACATTCACACGCTTTTTGTACAGAAATTTCATTACCCTAGTGAGCCGTAAGGATAGGGCGCCTGCAACTGACATCATTAAGTGATCGTCGGCGCATCCTCGACGTATCTACGCTTCATCGACTGGTCCATGTAATCTTACCAACGATCTCAACTACCGATTTCCCACGCATGTTCTGCGCGCGGTTAATTTATTCAGCGTTCCTAGATCGAGAACAAACCTAGGAAAATCAGCGTCTTTGACGGATTTCGCGCCAAATGAACCCGCGGTTGGCAGCACCCTCTCCGAATTGGTTGAAACTTTTTGGGTGTGAAGACATCACCTAATTAAGCATCTCTGCATGCTTACTTTTTCCAAAATTAGTCTAGACTGTCTTCTGAAAAGGGCGAAACTTTTTTTGCCAATTTTTTGTAAATCAATATAATTCAAAAACGGTAAATTCTACAAAAAAAGTGTTCTATAAGTAACTTTTAGGAAATTGTCTGAATTTTCATAAAAATGAAAAAAAAAATATATTACAATTTCTACACTGAAAAAAATGCAATTTAAACACAAAACATCGATTCAAAATAAATGATCATCTCCGAATTGGCTAAAACTTTTTTTGGTGAAAGACAACATTATTGGCTACATTTCGTTCATACATTGCAGCTTGAAAAAAAGTTATTCTCCAAAATAAAAACTGAAAATGCAAACGAAAAACCAAGGTATATTATTTTTTTAGTGTAAAACACCTTGATAGAATTAAATACTTGTTATGTTGTGTAAATGTGTAATGTCAATAAATTGGGTAATAGTAGAACCAGTATTTGACAACCCAGGTAACCCAAACGCGGTAGGTAATTTTCTCCCGAGTGGAGTGCTGCTGCTGGTATTTTGACTGCTACAAAAATTTCTCAAAAATTATTTTTATGTCAGATGGAGCAGCTGCTCATTATAAAAACAAAAAAATAATTGCGAGCCTGTGTGATTTCAAATTAAGGCATAAATTAGAAGTAGAGTGGCACTTTTTCGCAACATCAAATGGGAAAGGTCCCTGTGACGCAATCGGAGGTACTCTCAAACGAATGGCAAAGAGAGCAAGGTTCGCCTGAGATTACGGAAATACTATTAAAACTCCAAGAGAACTTTACGACTGGGTAGTTCAATGAACAGATAACTAAATATAACTAAATTGTCAAACAACAAACTAAATTGTCAACAAAAATGTCAGAGGAACTAGAAGAACTATTCTGTCAAGTAAAACCTATACCTGGAGCACAGAAATTTCATAGTTTTGTACTTTTAAGAAATAATCGAATAGCAGTTAAAAGATATTCAAGTTCAAAAGATGATCCAAAAACATTTACTGTATTTAGTAGTGGTAAGAAATAGATGCTAAGTGATTATGTTTGAAAATAAAACATTTGAATTATAAAAAAGTAAAAAAATCGATTTTTTCTTCCACATTAACACCATTTCCAGGTACATGCATACACATAATATATTGAAATTAGGCATTGAGTTTTACTTGTTTTAAATTTTTTAAAACTAAAATAATCAAAACATAACAAGTACAGTCGTCGTTCGATAACTGCAACATGTTTACATTGCAGTTATCGAATGCTGTTCGATAACTGCAACATTTGACACATGCCAAAATATAGAGAGGGGTTCGTCACTACCATTTTTGTTTTTAGTAATGTCGAAATGTATTTTTTCAATGGAATTGTGGCAAGGAATAGCAGAAAACTAAAATAGGCAACCTTTTCGAATAATCAATTTGATATTCATATTTCCGCATCATAATTCATTGCGTCTTAGTAACTACTTTATATAACCAACGAAGATAAAGTTCATCAATACAATGCACCATTTTACGAGACGTTTCTGAACTCAATTCATGAATGAAATGTTGACAAAAAGCTAAGAACCGCTGACATAACGCAGGTAAAAGCAACATCAATGTCAGCAGAATCCGTGACAGCTGTCAGTTCGTAAAATGGTCTATTTAACGCTAGGTCACAAAATATTGTTTGTGATCTACTATGCACTGCCTCGCTGAGTAGTGAAAGCTAGCCACACAATGTACACGGGATTTTTTTTTATCTTATAATAATTACGCAAAGTGAACCACATAACATGGTGATCTATAATCTCCCATCTAGAATGAAGAGACAACAAGCAAACGAAATCAAAAACAAAATCAAGAGAAATGAAAGAATCCTTTTGAAATGTTTCTAGAGATTCAACAATTTTCATTTTCAAACGCATTTAGAATCCCCACGCGAGATCAATGACAAATATGACTTTGACATCAGATTTGACGGATTGCGGTCCGATAACTGCAAAGTTGTTGCAGTTATCGGTCTTGCAGTTAAAAAGCGTTGCTGTTAAAAGACTTGCAGTTTTTCGAACGGCGACTGTATTTCATTCTATCTGGTTGTTTTACACTGAAAAAATAATATACCTTAGTTTTAGTTTGCGTTTTATTTTTTTATTTTTGAGAATAACTTTTTTTCCTTAAATATGCTCAAGTTGCGATATATGAACATTTGATAAAGTTCCACACTCTCTCCTACTCGAGAAATGCAAAGTCTACGGGCTTTCTGATGCTACTATTAACTATTAAATTACCTTCTCGCGTCAGAGACGTCCTGTCGAATCAACGTTTTCTGTGGATGGAGTATCCCTTGAGAAGGTATCTGAGATACGCGATCTGGGTATAATAGTTGACATTCGTTTGAGCTTTAATACACATGTTGACATGATCGTACGGAAAGCGACGAGACTATCTGGTTTCGTAATGAGGATTTGTAGAAACTTCAACCAACTTAAACCTATGATATCGCTTTTCAATCGCATCGTACGCCCTGTACTAGAATACTGCTCACCGTCATGGAATCCTTATTATGCGCAGTATGTGGAACGAATCGAAACTGTACAGCATACATTCACACGCTTTTTGTACAGAAATTTCATTACCCTAGTGAGCCGTAAGGATAGGGCGCCTGCAACTGACATCATTAAGTGATCGTCGGCGCATCCTCGACGTATCTACGCTTCATCGACTGGTCCATGTAATCTTACCAACGATCTCAACTACCGATTTCCCACGCATGTTCTGCGCGCGGTTAATTTATTCAGCGTTCCTAGATCGAGAACAAACCTAGGAAAATCAGCGTCTTTGACGGATTTCGCGCCAAATGAACCCGCGGTTGGCAGCACCCTCTCCGAATTGGTTGAAACTTTTTGGGTGTGAAGACATCACCTAATTAAGCATCTCTGCATACTTACTTTTTCCAAAATTAGTCTAGACTGTCTTCTGAAAAGGGCGAAACTTTTTTTGCCAATTTTTTGTAAATCAATATAATTCAAAAACGGTAAATTCTACAAAAAAAGTGTTCTATAAGTAACTTTTAGGAAATTGTTTGAATTTTCATAAAAATGAAAAAAAAAAATATATTACAATTTCTACACTGAAAAAAATGCAATTTAAACACAAAACATCGATTCAAAATAAATGATCATCTCCGAATTGGCTAAAACTTTTTTTGGTGAAAGACAACATTATTGGCTACATTTCGTTCATACATTGCAACTTGAAAAAAAGTTATTCTCCAAAATAAAAACTGAAAATGCAAACGAAAAACCAAGGTATATTATTTTTTTAGTGTAAAACACCTTGATAGAATTAAATACTTGTTATGTTGTGTAAATGTGTAATGTCAATAAATTGGGTAATAGTAGAACCAGTATTTGACAACCCAGGTAACCCAAACGCGGTAGGTAATTTTCTCCCGAGTGGAGTGCTGCTGCTGGTATTTTGACTGCTACAAAAATTTCTCAAAAATTATTTTTATGTCAAATGGAGCAGCTGCTCATTATAAAAACAAAAAAATAATTGCGAGCCTGTGTGATTTCAAATTAAGGCATAAATTAGAAGTAGAGTGGCACTTTTTCGCAACATCAAATGGGAAAGGTCCCTGTGACGCAATCGGAGGTACTCTCAAACGAATGGCAAAGAGAGCAAGGTTCGCCTGAGATTACGGAAATACTATTAAAACTCCAAGAGAACTTTACGACTGGGTAGTTCAATGAACAGATAACTAAATATAACTAAATTGTCAAACAACAAACTAAATTGTCAACAAAAATGTCAGAGGAACTAGAAGAACTATTCTGTCAAGTAAAACCTATACCTGGAGCACAGAAATTTCATAGTTTTGTACTTTTAAGAAATAATCAAATAGCAGTTAAAAGATATTCAAGTTCAAAAGATGATCCAAAAACATTTACTGTATTTAGTAGTGGTAAGAAATAGATGCTAAGTGATTATGTTTGAAAATAAAACATTTGAATTATAAAAAAGTAAAAAAATCGATTTTTTCTTCCACATTAACACCATTTCCAGGTACATGCATACACATAATATATTGAAATTAGGCATTGAGTTTTACTTGTTTTAAATTTTTTAAAACTAAAATAATCAAAACATAACAAGTACAGTCGTCGTTCGATAACTGCAACATGTTTACATTGCAGTTATCGAATGCTGTTCGATAACTGCAACATTTGACACATGCCAAAATATAGAGAGGGGTTCGTCACTACCATTTTTGTTTTTAGTAATGTCGAAATGTATTTTTTCAATGGAATTGTGGCAAGGAATAGCAGAAAACTAAAATAGGCAACCTTTTCGATTAATCAATTTGATATTCATATTTCCGCATCATAATTCATTGCGTCTTAGTAACTACTTTATATAACCAACGAAGATAAAGTTCATCAATACAATGCACCATTTTACGAGACGTTTCTGAACTCAATTCATGAATGAAATGTTGACAAAAAGCTAAGAACCGCTGACATAACGCAGGTAAAAGCAACATCAATGTCAGCAGAATCCGTGACAGCTGTCAGTTCGTAAAATGGTCTATTTAACGCTAGGTCACAAAATATTGTTTGTGATCTACTATGCACTGCCTCGCTGAGTAGTGAAAGCTAGCCACACAATGTACACGGGATTTTTTTTTATCTTATAATAATTACGCAAAGTGAACCACATAACATGGTGATCTATAATCTCCCATCTAGAATGAAGAGACAACAAGCAAACGAAATCAAAAACAAAATCAAGAGAAATGAAAGAATCCTTTTGAAATGTTTCTAGAGATTCAACAATTTTCATTTTCAAACGCATTTAGAATCCCCACGCGAGATCAATGACAAATATGACTTTGACATCAGATTTGACGGATTGCGGTCCGATAACTGCAAAGTTGTTGCAGTTATCGGTCTTGCAGTTAAAAAGCGTTGCAGTTAAAAGACTTGCAGTTTTTCGAACGGCGACTGTATTTCATTCTATCAGGTTGTTTTACACTGAAAAAATAATATACCTTAGTTTTAGTTTGCGTTTTATTTTTTTATTTTTGAGAATAACTTTTTTTCCTTAAATATGCTCAAGTTGCGATATATGAACGAAATATAGCCAACAATGTTGTCTTTCACCAAAAAAAGTTTTAGCCAATTCGGAGATGATTATTTTTTTTAAATCGATGTTTTGTGTTTAAATTGCATTTTTTTCAGTGTAGGACTTGATATATATTTTTTTCCATATTTTGTTATGAAAACTCAGACGATTTCCTGAAAGTTACTTATAGAACACGTTTTTGTAGAATTTACCGTTTTTGAATTATATTGATTTACAAAAAATCGGCAAAAAAAGTTTCGCCCTTTTCAGAAGACCGTCTAGGCTAATTTTGGAAAAAGTAAGTATGCAGAGATGCTTTATTAGGTGATGTCTTCACACCCAAAAAGTTTCAACCAATTCGGAGAGGGTGCTGCCAATCCTTGAGACGATTTGGGATGAAATCCGTCCTTTATCTCATTTATGCCAGACTAACAACGAGAGCTATAACGACGTGGACATGGACATCTTTCTGAACTTTAATCAATTTAAAAAGATGATCCGAGTATAACGGTTTATTAATGTGATAAACTTATGATGTTTATAGTTTGACATTCTTGTATTATCGTTCGTTTATTGGGTAACCCCTGTAGGACTAGAAACAAGAAAACAAAAGGAATATGGAATAAATAAATAAATAAATAAATAAATAATTGAGGATTACTTTAGAAAGGGTTTTCGGCGATTCTGAGCTCAATTAGTGATATATTTTTTTAATTAGGACTTTTCTGGCCTTTAGAAGCACTTTTCGGCGATTCTGACCTCAATTTTGGATCATTTTCTGTTTTAGATTTTCCTGGTCTTCAAGAGCGGTTTTCAGCGATTCTGAGCTCAGTTTAGGATCAGTTTAGGTTTAGGTTTCCTGTTTTGGATTTTTCTGGCCTTTAGAAAGGGGTTTTCGGCGATTTTGTGCTCAATTTGGGATCATTTTCTATTTCGACTTTTCTGGCTGTTAGAAGTGGTTTTCGAGGGTTTCGAGCTCAATTTGGGATCATTTTCTATTCTGGCCTTTTCTGGCCTTTAGAAGCACTTTTCGGCGTTTCTGAGCACAATTTAGAATCATTTTCTATTTTGGCTTTTCTAGTTTTTAGAAGGGGTTTTCGGCGATTCTGAGCTCAATTTGGGACCATTTTGTATTTTGGCCTTTTCTGGCTTTAAGAAGGGGTTTCCGGCGATTCTGAGCTCAGTTTAGGATCATTTTCTGATTTGGATTTTTATGGCCATTAGAATTCTCGGCGATTATTTAATTTTTCGATTTGGCTTTTTCGGGTCTTTAAAAGGGGTTTCCGGAGATTTTGAGCTAAATTTGTGATCATTTTCAATTTTGACTTTTCTGACCTTTAGAAGGGGTTTTCGGCGTTTCTGAGCTTAATTCAGGATCATTTTGTATTTTGGCCTTTTCTGATCTTTTGAAGGGGTTTCCGGCGATTATTCGCTCAATTTCAGATCATATTATTTTTTGGCCTTTTCTGGCTTTTAGAAGGGATTTTCGGCGATTCTTAGCTCTATTTGGCATTATTTTCTATTTGGCCTTTTCTAGCCTTTACGAGAAGTTTTCAGCGATTCTGAGCTCAGCTTAGGATCATTTCCTGATTTAGATTTTTCTGGGCTTGAGAAAAAACTTTTCGGCGATTTTTCAATTTCAATTTTGGCCTTTTCTGGCGTTTTCGGTGATTCTGAGCAAAATTTGGGATCATTTTGTCATTTGGCCTTCTCTGACCTTTAGAAGGGGTTTTCGGTGATTCTGAGCTCAATCTGGGATCATTTTCTATATAGGCCTTTTCTAACCTTTAGGAGAGGTTTTCGGCGATTCTGAGCTCAATTTCAAATCTTAGTATGGTTGGCATGGTTGTAACACCGGACTGGACTAATTCTATTAGACAGATTATAACGACCACTTCCGATAGTAATACTAATCCTGACTTAGGAAAATTTAAAAGGGGAAATGTGTCCTGAAATTTCAAGAAATTGGTCGCAGTGATGGAAATAACCAACACGGAAAATAAGATCAAGGGTAGATTCTTCAATTACAGCCTTATCAACGTGTATGCGTCGAAAAACGATGAAACCGACGACGTTAACGAGGCCTTCACTCTACCACCAACGACAACGACTTGAGGTTAGTGAACTTCGCCGCGGCCAAAAAAATGGCCATTTGTAGTACCCATTTTGCACGTCTGAACATTCGGAAGCACATCTGGAGACACCCCAATGAAGAGGCCTGCTCCAAGATCAACCACATGCTGATCGACGGCCGGTACTTTCCAGACGTCATAAATGTGTGGTCCTTTCGCCTTCGGCTCGGATCACTATCTCGTGGTATGCAGGACTCAAGATCGGCGAGAAAAATATGTCTAGACATCCAAAGGTTATCAGCGGAAAGAGTTGCTGCAGAGTATTTCTGGGAAGTTGATAAACGGATCGGTGAAACAGCTGGAGTGGACCTGAGCGAGCAGTGGAAGCACTTCCATGATGTGGTCAGTAAAACAACGTGAGAAGTGATAGGCATGACGACGGGAACCACGCGTAGTGGGAGATGCGGGGGACGTAACGTAAGAAACGTTACACGACTCTTACGACCGCTCCCTCGCGGAAGCGGAGAATTGCTTCACGAGACACGACACGAGGAGCTTCTGTAGACCGTGCCAGTACCTGCAATGTGTAATGACAGGGAGGGGATCCTGATTACCGGTAAAACGTAGGTGGCCAGGCATTGGAAGCAAGATTTTTAAGTGGTGTTGAATGGTGAGGAAGGTTGGAGAGTCGTCGAGGGGAACAGGCTAGAAATTGGGGAGGATTGTGGACCCTTCAACATTGGACGAGATGAATAAATGCTTGCAAAAAACTGAAAAACTTCACGGCCGCTGGGAAGGACGGCTCACCTGCCAAGCATTCCACGTCGGAAGCGAGCGGCTGTGTAGTGCAATTCACCAGATTATCCTAAGGGTCTGGGGAACAACTACCTACGGACTGGTTGGAAGAACTCATACACCCTATCTACAAAAAGGGACATATACTCGACTGTAGTAATTATCGAGACATAACCCTCCTCATTTCTGCTGATAAAATTCTCTCTTGTATTCTATTCCAGCAACTGAGGCCGTTGCAGGATGCCTTTGTCTACAACGGCCTAGATGTCTACCTTAAGAAAGATCCACGACAAGTTTCGAGAATACAACTTGCAGACACACCATCTGTTTTTCGACTTTAAGGCGGCGTACGATACAGTTAAACGCAACGAGCTGTGCAAATCCAGCTTGAACATGGTTTTCCAACAAAACTAATTAAACTGTTACGTGCGACGCTTGACGGTTTCACATCAAGCTTTAGGACAGCGGGCGAGTTTTCAGACGCGTTTGTGACGTTAGATGGTCTGAAGCAAGGTGACAGGCTTCCGAACTTGCTGTTCAACATAGTTTCAGAAGGTGCGATACGGAGGGTACATGCTTCTAGGTTTCGCGGACGACAATGATATAATTGGTGTAAACCATAGCGCTGTTGAGGAAGCCTTTACGGTTCACAGAAGTGTAGCTGCAAGAATTGAGCTAACCATAAACACTGCCAAAACGAAGTACATGGTGGCTGGCAGAGAGCGTGATAGTTCTGCGGGTGTTGGTGCTGCGATGGAGACAATGAGGATACTTTCGAAGTGGTCGACAATTTTTTTTATCTGGGTACTCTAGTGACAAGTGACAATGAGGTGAGCTGCGAGGTGAGGAGACGTATTGTGGCAGCGAATAGGGCTTAATACGGATTGCATAGCCAGCCTAGGTGCCGTAGCCTACAGATCTGTACGAAATCTGCTCTCTATCGGACTCTGGTCCTCCCGGTGGCGCTCTACGGACATGAATCGTGGACGTGGAAGTAGGCCGATCGACAGGTGCTTGGGGTCTTCGAGCGTAGCGTTCCTGTGATCGAAACTCGGAGGCAAACTAGAAAATGGGGTGTGACGCAGGCGCATAAACCACGAGCTGTACGAAGTATACAAATACGCTGGTATTGTCAAACTGATGAAACACGGCAGGTTACTGTGGGCTGGCCCCTTAGCACGGATGGCGGATGAGCGACCGACAAAGATAATATTTAGTAGAGAACCGGATAAAGGCCGACGACTTCGAGGCAGACCTCGCACGCGCTGTCGACGATGATGCCAGTATGCAGTGGGTGTAAGGGGAGACTGGAGAAGAGCAGCCCAAGACCGAGTTTTGTGGAGGCGTATTCTGGATTCGACATAGGATCTCAACGATCTATCGCCATACAAGTGAAGTAATTAATTATATTACGTAGAATATCACATAACATGGAAACATCTCGAGAAATTGCTCAAAACTATCTGATATGACAGAACGACAGAGACTGAATAAAACAAACTGTCATATTCTCCAAAAAAAACGCATAAATACTACAAACAACTTTACTGACTTTTTTAGCTTGGCACATTGTCCAAGTGATCTTTTTACCCCCAACGTGCCAACCCACAAATTGAAATTCTTGAATATTTTGGAATTCAAAATTTCCAGGGCATATCACCAGAACACCCACAGCAATAAAAAGGTCCAATGGAAAAATATTTATAAACTTTGAACCAATATGACTCTGTTTAAATTTGCTTACGCGTACGCGAACATTCAGAGCAAATAGTGAGTAATTAGAATGAGACTTAACTTTCAAGCAAAATCTGCAAAAATGCCCAATGCTCATTTTGATATTTTTCGCACCCTAGGGTTCCTGAGTTATCGAAGCCGCTTTTCCATGCTGCACGAAAATAATACCCACTATCGGCGCTACTGTCAGTGGGCTCCATTTATCATAACACCTATTATATTTGCGGATCCAAAAAAAAAAAGGAAAAACATTCTCCCCCCGAGCCTTGTCCCTCTGTGTGTGAAGCCATCACCTATCTGACGTGCCGTCTGACTTTATCGCATACGCATGTAGATATCTGCTGGTGCGACACTATCAGGAAATGAGATCTTAAAAGCAGCGCTCCGAATAGCAGAAGTCACGTAAACCGTCGGTGACCACTTCCTGTTGCGGCGTGCAATCATGTAGCAGCAGCACGGATGCTTTTTTCCGACCGCCATGAATCCACTTGCTGCCGTTGCCGGGTAAGCCACTCTCGTCCGAGGGTGGATTTCAGGACCGCATTTGCTGTAATCCACTTCATGCTGTGGTGAAACGTGTAACATTGGGATGCACTTCTTCCGTGTCGTGGTTTGTTTTCCACTCACGGCCGCTAGCTGGTAAATTGGACTAATTTTTCTTTCGGTTTTCAGTGCATCCGAAGTAGTGCTGGGGATGACAACAAGCTATCATTGTAAGGTTGAATGACGCTGGGAAGCGACTTCCGTTTCGAGTAGGGGTGAGGTGTTGCATGTTGCTGTGTAGACCACGATTTGCCTCACTTCGCGGTTCTAAATTTGGTTCGAAGAGAGAAAAAACAAATGTACACAGTCAAGGCAGGGGATAAGCTTGTAGCAAATCGCTGGATGGTAAGAAATCTAAAATGTAAGACATACTCTTAGCTTCGGGAAAGATTCGAAACTCTAGAAGCCAACAAGAGATATAAAAATAAATGGCTGAAGTGTTTTTTTTTCTGTTCACACGTTTCCATTTTCTTGCATAGCACATCCTTGTTGGTGTTTTTGTTTTATTTTAACCACCGGATCTAAGTTTATTGCTGTTTCAGCTCATTTAGTTTCATGCTGCTCAGATGGACATCTCTCAACAAGGCAGAAAGCAGATCCGCAGTTTTATTCATTTGACAGGAGTGATGTCTGGAGGTGGCGTTTGTTGAGTGAAATTTCATAAACCCCAAGAAAACTGGTTTCCTTCTCCGATGCAATTGCTCTTAACAACTCATGTAACTGTCCGAATATAACTCGATCATAAAATTATGTTCATTCTGAAGATTTCAACATTTAGAGATAATAAATGTATGAATGAATTATTACCGTTTATTTGTTATAAATTTTGATTTTTGCTTTTTTTGTTGATAAATATTCTACTCGTTCAAGAGCGTACGTGCTTCTAATCATGGTTTTAATTAGATCAGACTATCCTATTTAAAACGGCCTATTCCGGATCCCGGAAGCATTACTCGCCTTTTGTCGTTTTGAAGTAAAAACCAACAGGTTTCCAACTCAGTTTGTTCACGGTACAGCTAGACGCTCTTACATTGTTGTCCGTTTTTCCGGTGAGCAGTATTTACCAAAACGCACAACAAACCAAACATAAAAAACACACACCGTTTTTTTAGCTCCTGCAATTGGACCCTTGTTTATTCACAATTTAGCACGCTCCGGCGCGCTTCCGTCGAATTTCAAATAAAATATTAATGAAATGATTGAAAAACTTACGGGGGCCTTATATTAGGGGTCTTCACATCGAGCTCGTATACGAATACCCAGCCGTAAACTGTGTATCTTCTATTACTCGTCAAAGGAGGTGAGTATTTTTACGGCTGGGTATTTGTTTACGAGCTCGACATGAATACCCATATTGTCTCTCCATTGCCACTGGTTTCGCGCTTCTAATGGATGAAGCAAAAACAGAAGCGAGTGAAAACAAAAAACAATTGAGCGTGAATATTTTTTCTCATTCCGTGGAAAATGTAGAAACGAAAATTAATAATTTCCACCGCTAAGCGACAGCTTTAGTGCCAACAGGATGGCCTGAACGTGGATTTGTTATTTTAATGAAATTTATTTTTGGTGCAAATTTATAGTATACAAATGAAGAGAAGAATTAGATAGTCTATATCATAACCCTGCGCTTCCAAAAGCGTAAGAAAAGCAAATACTTTAGACTGCTAATCAGGAGCCAATCAAATTATACGTGCCGGCTAATGGCATAGAATACTAGCAAAACATTTTAAAATTTATAACAGTGCTTACTGGTAAACATTCTGTAAAATTTTATACAATTTATCAACGCTATGGAAAATATGAAGCTTTGCTTGATAGACGTGAAACACTACAATTTTGTAAGAATATCCTTATAACAATTCTCAGTTTGCTGAACAGTTGAAAAAAAAACCGGCAATGTATCTTATGAACCTGCAATTGAAAACAAGCAACGCGAATAACTTGCAAATACTCCAAATACATACAATACAAATACAAATTGTTTCTCTTGTGACATGAGAGTTTGAGATGTTAATTTATGTAGTGAAAATAACGCAGAGAACACATTCGAACACAATTTAAACATCTCACTATTAAATCACGCTGTCATCGCGAGTTAAAGCTGTTGTTTTGAAATAGACATACCGGGCACATTTATTATATCGCGCGCGAAATTCCCGGTAAATTACTATGTATAAGTGTGAATTCAGAGCCGTAATTACTTGAATCTGATTGGATCAGAAAAAAATCCGCTGAATTGTTGAGCGGAGGCAATGCCACAGCACGGGTGAGGTTGAAAGAATGTTCATGTGTAGCAATATTTGTATAAAAGCCAAGATCATAGAATAAAAACATACAACTGTACAAAATGTCCGTAACCGTCCAATCAGGATTTAACCCAGCAGGAGATGTGATCAGACATTCCATAATCTCTCGCTCCAGGGAAAATATTAAAATTCCATCCTCAGAGAATCAACTACTATGAGCCGAACCTGAACGATTGGCTACAAAAACCATCTCCATTTTGTTTTATTTCGAGCATCAATACAATTACATAATCATACTGGACACAATCATAATAGCCGCACGGTGCTCCCACAGACTCTTATTATGAAAAAAAAAAAATGCACCAAAGAATCTGAGTACACCATTCTATTCGTTATGACGTCCAGAATCTCTAGTTAAAATTTCAAAATCATCGTACGGTACATTTTTAAGTAATGCCCTTTTGAAGGTCATAAAGTACAAAAAAGTGATGTAAAAACGACGAAATACTTGTTGTAATGCACGTTTTCCAACCACCATAATAGCCATAATAACCAAAATAGTTTCTAAACATTCCAAGGGTAATATTTCAAGACATTAACAATTGGTGGAAAGATTTATTTGAAAATCCCAAAGTGCACAGTGATCTAAACTCGAAAAATCGTGATTGTTCTAGGTTTGACTGTGAAAAACTGATTTTATGTACTCAATGTCTTCAGTAAAATTATTCCACAGAACAAGGCCTTACTTCTGGCGTTCTTAGTTTTTCGATCAATCCAGTTAAGTAGAAAAATATTTTTTCTAATTTTCAATATACCATATTGTTTTTTTCAGCAAAGTTGTGGAAAAATTCAAAAAAAAAAAACAATTGTTGAATACTGTGATGTCCTATCTGTACGTTAGACACGACAAAATAGAGTTTTTTGGAGAATACTCCTCCTTAAAATTAGTTTTTTGTCTATAACTTTTTCTGTGATTGTTGAAATATTAAATTTTAGACAGTCTTGAGGGAAGCTTAGTTGAATGAATGAAATCTTAGAACATTTTGCATTGTTTTGACCATTACAGAAAAAATTATAGACGAAAAACTGGTTTTAAGGAAGGGTGTTCCACAAAAAACTCCATTTTGTCGTGTCCAACGTACAGCTAGGACATCGCAGTATTTGGCAATTGTTTTTCCTTTAAAATTTTTCATAATTTTGCTGAAAAAAGTAATCTGGTATATTGAAAATTAGAAAAATTATTTGTTTTATCTAACTTTTAGGTGGGTTGATCGAAAAACAAAAAACGCCAGAAGTAAGGCCTTGTTTTTGAAGTTATTTCATAAAATGGTGGCAGAAAAACGTGCATTACAATAAGTATTTCGTCGTTTTTATATCACTTTTTTGTACTTTACGACCTTCAAAAGAGCATTACTCAAAAATGTACCGTACGATGATCTTGAAATTTTGACCAGAGATCCTGGACGTCATAACGAATCGAATGGTGTACTCAGATTCTTTGGTGCATTTTTCTATAATAACGGTCTGTGGGAGCACCAAAGGCCGGTTTTTTTATTCAGGGAGTTGCAGCATGAAGATCGTCTCGCTGATTTCTCCATGCAGCTACGTCGTTTTGATGTCGACGAGCATCACATCCATCTTTCTGTAGGTAGCCACCGTCAGAGTTGCACGTATGGTCTCGAAGACTTCCTCGTAAAACAAAGCCTCAGTTCTGTATTCCGCAATCGGAACTTGCTCTTCAGTTTATTATACACAGACATCACGGTCAACAGTTAGTGTGAGGACAATAGCGGGACTAGAGTCCTATTAAAAGTTACAGTCTCTTCCGAGCTGGGATTCAAATGTACAACGATTTTTCTGTTAGACCAGCTGGAAAGCTTCGTCATAGTCAGTGTCAAACTTGCCAAACAGCCCTGTGCAACATTGCTAAGCTTGTTCAGCTTCCTTTTAAAAATCCACTACTTGGCTACTTGGGATTAGCTTACCATCTTCAATGTGCAACAATCCAGTAGCTTCTGCTTTGTATAAACCCATAACAACTAAACGATCTGACCGGGAACAAGTTTATCTAGGGTCGTGTTATTTTGTCACCGTGGTAAGTGACTGAAAAAAGATACATAAAACGACGATTGCGTCATATTCGTCTAATTGCCATCACTGGTCCAGAGTTCAGTCAAGAGTTCAGTCCAGAGTTCAATCCAGTGCAGTCCAGAGTCCAGTTCAGTTTAGTCCAGAGTCCAGTCCGGTCCAGAGCCCAGTTCAGAGTCCAGTTCAGCTTAGTCAAAAGTCCAGCCCAATCCAGAGTCCAGTCCAGTCCAGAGTTCTGTCCAGGGTGGGAAAATGTACTGGTACGCTTCAAAATTCACACGACAGTAGCAAGATTTTTGTGATTATCACTGTGGAGTGAAACACTACGCGATAGTAGCCGCTACCGAAGTTCCATACGATCTGCTTTATCTCTTGCTTTTTGTCACGAATTCAATATGAACAACAATTCTCTCGCTCACTACTCTTCATATTGTTGTCATTGTGTAGACAATCTCTGGCTCGTATGTTATTGATTGTAGCTGTCTGTGCTATTCATTGCATTTATTACGAATTGAAGTGGAATCAATTTATTAGCATCGATTTTTATTTGGGTCCGAGAACGTTAATTGAACTGATTTTGCTTGAATATGCTAAATTTGGATGAGACTTTCGCTACAGCAAACTATTTTCGAATGAAAAAGCTTAGAAGTTGGGACTCGAATCTTCTGGTGTACACGATTGATGATGCTTATCGGCAGTACATATATAGAAATTATTTATTATCCATCTTATTACTGTGCTAAACTTTCGCATGATTGCTAATTATTGTCATTCGCACTATGCGACAGTCGAGATATCGAAGCGGCCGGAGATCGGCACGAAAGAGAATTCGAAAATTGTTAATAATTTTATTTGACATAGCTTCTAATGGTTCAACACCAGTAAGTCTATGTAATTCGAGTGTACCAAACCAAGGAGGACGCTTCAAAATCATTTTCAGAATTTTATTCTGAATCCTTTGGAGCGTTTTCTTCCTTGTTGAACAGCAACTTGACCAGATCGGTACAGCATAAAGCATTGCTGGTCTAAAAATTTGTTTGTAAATCAAAAGTTTGTTCTTTAAACAAAGTTTAGAATTCCTGTTAATGAGAGGATATAAACATCTCGTATATTTGATGCACTTGGCTTGTATACTCTCAATGTGCTCTTTGAAAATAAGTTTTTATCATAAATTAGTCCCAAGTACTTAACCTTGTCAGACCCACGTAAAATAACCCCATTCATCTTGACAACGTGATTATTGTTTGGCTTGAGGAAAGAAGCCTTAGGCTTATGCGGAAAAATTATCATTTGAGTTTTAGAAGCATTGGGAGAGATTTTCCACTTTTGCAAGTAGGAAGAAAAAATATCTAAGCTTTTCTACAATCGACTGCATATGACACGAAGACTTTTTCCTTTTACGGAAATGCTTGTGTCATCGCAGAACAATGACTTTGTGCATCCTGGAGGCAAATCAGGAAGATCTGAAGTGAATATGTTGTACAGGACTGGACCCAAAACTGTACCTTGAGGTACACCTGCTCTGACAGGAAATCTATCGGATTTTGAATTCTGATAGACAACCTGCAGAGTTCGATCAGTAAGATAATTTTTTAAAATTTTGATTAGGAAAATTGGAAAATTAAAAGTTTGCAATTTCGCAATCAAACCTTTATGCCAAGCACTGTCGAATGCTTTTTCTATGTCTAAAAGAGCAGCTCCAGTGGAATAACCTTCAGATTTGTTAGCTCGTATCATATTAGTAACTCTGAGCAATTGATGAGTTGTGGAATGCCCATGGCGAAATCCAAACTGTTCATTTGCAAAAATTGAATTTTCGTTGATGTGTGACATCTTTCTGTTAAGAATTATTCTCTCAATCCGTTCACTTATTGAAGAAAGCAAACTGATTGGTCGATAACTTGAAACTTCAGCTGGGTTCTTATCCGGTTTTATAATTGGAGTAATTTTTGCATTTTTCCATAATTTGGGAAAATATGCAATTTTGAAGCAGCAATTGAAAATTTTCACTAAAAATTCCATTGTGCTCTCAGGGAGATGTTTGATTAGTATATTAAAGATTCCATCTTCACCAGGTGCTTTCATATTTTTGAAATTTTTAATAATTGATTTAATCTCATTCAAGTTAGTTTCAATTATTTCTGCAGGTAAAAAATTCTGGGAAGTAATTAAATCAAATTGACGTGTGACTTCATCTTCGATTGGACTCACAAAATTCAAATTTGAGTTATGAACACTCTCAAACTGCTGAGCAAGTCTTTGAGCCTTTTGTTCATTGGATACAAGAAAACGTTCACCATCTTTTAAAACTGGAATAGGCTTTGAAGGTTTCTTAAGAATCTTCGACTGCTTCAAAAAGGTTTTGAATATGGTTTCAATTTTTCAACTTTAGTCTCAAAATTTTGATTTCTCAGAAGAGTAAATCTATGTTTAATCTCTTTCTGTAAATCTATATAAATAGTTTTAAAAACAGGGTCACGAGAACGTTGATATTGACGTCTGCGGACATTTTTCAAACGAATCAGAAGTTGAAGATTTCCGTCAATTATTGGTGAATCAAATTTCACTTGAGCCTTTGGAACAGAATATTTCCTGGCATCAACAATTGCACATTTTAATGCTTCCAAAGCGGAATCAATATTCACTTCGTTTGGCAAATCAAGCTCATTATTGAAGTTTCTCTCAATATGAATTCTGTATCTTTCCCAATTAGCCTAGTTATAATTAAAAACAGAGCTCATAGGGTTTAAAACTGATTCATGTGATAAAGAAAAAGTTATTGGAAGATGGTCAGAATCAAAGTCAGCATGTGTGATCAAATCACTACATACATGACTTTGATCTGTTAACACCAAATCAATCGTTGAAGGGTTTCTTACAGAAAAAACATAGGAAGGTTGTATGCAAAGCCACGACCGCAAGGTTGAAGTAGAATACTTTTGAAAGAAAGATAACCCGGCTGCTTGCGTGTCAGTTATTTTTTATAGTAAATAAACGTTGGCCGTTCATTGGCAGTATTGTAATTTCATTTTGTTTGATATTTTTAATAAAGTGTATTGAATATTTTTAAAATTTTGCGCAAATGAGCAGTTGAAGTGCTGCCGAATTGTAATATGCACATTAAATACGACATCATTGAACGGGAACGGAACAAAGGCTACAGTTATGCAGAACGCGAATGACGGCGCGATGCGATTCGCCTTACCGTGGTGAAATGTACAGCTCTTTTTACGGCGAAGTAGAGCTATACATTTCAACACATTTCGTCTTGCCGAATCGCATCGCGCCGTCATTTGCGTTCTGCATCACCGTAGCCAAACACTTAGCGACGCAATTACATAATAATAGGCAGAGTATGCATGTAGATGAAGATAATTAACTTTGTATTATAGCGAAAATATTAACTCTTCAAATATTCATTTGTGTTCTTCAAATTTCAGTTGTCCAGTTTAATATCTGATGAAATATCTGTTTAATATCTGATGAAGGCTCTTATTTAGGCCAAATAATGCATTATTCAATTTACTAGGTTCATAACTCTGTCGACCGTGCTTGGGAAAGCAATCGTATAACAACCAATCAGAGGTCGAATTTTGTGTTTTAACGAGGCTTAAGAATTTTCAATAGTACAATAGTTCGAATAAAAAAATTGCAATTTCCTGCATTTGGTAGGAATCTTAGATTTTCTAATCGATTGCTGCAAAAACGAAGGAAATCCATCGAAAACTAACCGATTTCTTAGCATTTGAAATTGGACATATTTTTCACTTTTTTCGGTTTTAGATTTTCATTTCACATCCCTATGTAGCCGAACTTCCTGAGAGAAGTATTCTACTTCAAAAATGCAATCAGAACTTTTCGTGCTCTTTTATGCAGATATGACATTTAGATGAGGACTTATCGTATATTATGTGCGGAACCTTTTAGGCACAGTTCAGACCTTTTGTTTCAGTAAACTGTTGTACCTTTTGTAAATCTTTGTTTATGCAACGAAAATGATGAGAATTAAAAGTTAGAATTATTTTGCCTTTTATTACATCCCTTAGAAGAGTTCAAAAGTTATGCTAATATTGCATGCACGACAATATATAAATTTCATCATTTTCGCAGTATTATATCCAAGGTAAATTAGACATGAGAGCATACGGAATAAATAAATGGTTCGATTTCTCCTACCTCTAGTAGAAGGCCCTTCTCCAGCGTCCCAACCAGAGGTTGGACACGTGTTACCTCTGGCTGCTTTTACATTGACCTCCGTACTGGTACTTGGTTTCTTCGATGCACTTCCCCCATGCTGGTCCTTCGCACGTTTCCGAGCATCACGCTTGTATTTGGCGTTCATATATTTAGACATAGCACCGAATACACTTCCGATGGATTTCTCAATAAATGCAATAAATGCGCTCGTAGTCTCTTACCCGAGAATAATAAAACACTTCCAAGAAATGTTGCACTAGTAAAAAGACAATTTCCATGTGTTGTAACGTGCTGGAGCACGAAATCTATGGCTGTGATAGGGAACCTTCACGTTCACGAGGCATGACTGGAGAAACGCGTCTAATAATGCGGTAAAATTTTTAATGTCTTTTTGTGCAAATTATTGTACTCAGACAATAACCTGTTTTGAATTGGATGAATTTTTAGTGAATAAACGTTAACCGTTTGTTATTCAAAGTTGGTCATGCTGATCGCAGCCTTTGCGCTGCCCCTACAGTGGAGGAATTACTAAATAAAGTAAAAATTGGACAACTACAACAGAATTTGATTGCATCCCGCACAGAATGTCTGCTTGTGTTGATGCCAGAAAATTATTAACCTTCCATTATTTTTTTATTTGCCTTGAAAAAAGCATTTTGCGGTTCAAAATCGGTTGCTAATTACAACCTTTGAGCTGCCCTAACATTGGTGGAATTAAGATACACGGACAACATGCACTGTGGAAGCTATTTCACATTCAGTAAATTAGACGGGTGCGACAAATTTAAATTGCTAGGATGCAACACAGAATGCTTGCTTGCGTTGACAAAAATTATTAACTTTCAATGACTTGTTTATTTGCCTTCAAAAAGGCATTTTGATTTCCAAAATTAGATTTCCTGATGGCAATCTTCATGCTGCCCCAACACGGGGGGAATAATGGCTGTCTGGCGACACACGCTGAGAAAACCGCGCTGCTCCTGAGACGTGGTGACCAACCACAGGGCTAGTGCTGCTGCTAAGGAAGGACGACTGCTGTTGTCGCTGTCTAGAACTATTATGAGCGGCTCCGGCTGAAACAGGCTCTTATATAGGGATGAAAATAGAAATGAATTATTTTTCGTATGTGGTGGAATGACATAACTTGAAAAATATGTGTGACTTCATTACGGCTCAGAGCGATCATTTGATAAGCTCCACCTCTTTTTTCAGTTTTTAAAGTTTTTCCTCAGATTCGTAGCACGGATGCACAAAAATGATTTCTTGTCGAGCCGGACCGATAGCACTCTCATTGAAGCAACAAAATAACATGTTTTGTGTCGTGTTGTGCAGCTTGGTTGAGGAAAATGTTCCCGTCCCCGTGTCGCATGTAAGCAGATTGTTGCGTTCAGTAGACAGTAGATAGTGTATCCAGCGAATAAACACGGATGGTGCTCTTACACATGCAACGGTTTTAACCCGTATCTTATTGCGGTTTGTAACATCAAGCGATTTCGTTTGCTCGCTGTTGCGTGTTGCATCATGTTGCAACTTGGCAGCTGGGAGACGACGAAATTATGTTTATGATGATTGATTGAATCGACTTCATATTAGCTCTGCATAGTCGAACTAACTGCTTTTGTGAATGCGTTCTAACAGGGCAATTTATTATTCAATGTCGGTTATGCTGATCGCAGCCTTTGCGCTGCCCCTACAGTGGGGAGTTTACTAAATAAAGTAAAAATTAGACAACTACAACAGAATTTGATTGCATCCCGCACAGAATGTCTGCTTGTGTTGATGCCAGAAAATTATTAACCTTCAATTATTGTTTTATTTGCCTTGAAAAAAGCATGTTGCGGTTCAAAATCGGTTGCTAATTACAACCTTTGAGCTGCCCTAACATTGGTGGAATTAAGATACACGGACAACATGCACTGTGGAAGCTATTTCACATTCAGTAAATTAGACGGGTGCGACAAATTTGAATTGCTAGGATGCAACACAGAATGCTTGCTTGCGTTGACAAAAATTATTAACTTTCAATGACTCGTTTATTTGCCTTAAAAAAGGCATTTTGATTTCCGGAATTGGATTTCCTGATGGCAATCTTCATGCTGCCCCAACACGGGGGGAATAATGGCTGTCTGGCGACACACGCTGAGAAAAACCGCGCTGCTCCTGAGACGTGGTGACCAACCACAGGGCTAGTGCTGCTGCTAAGGAAGGACGACTGCTGTTGTCGCTGTCTAGAACTATTATGAGCGGCTCCGGCTGAAACAGGCTCTTATATAGGCCAAATAGCATGTTTTCAATTGCAAGGTATATGATTCTGTCGACCGTGCTTGGGAAGCAAGCATATAACGACCAATCAGAGGTCGAATTTTTCGTTTTGACAAGGCTTGACTATTTTCAATAGTACAATAGTGTGAATAATAAAATTACAATTATCTTATTTTGGGAAGAATCTTAGAAGATTTTCCAATCTATTGCTACAAGAACTAAGGAAATCCATCGAATACTAACCGATTTATTAGCATTTGAAATTGGACATATTTTTCACTTTTTTCGGTTTTAGATTTTCATTTCACATCCCTATGTAGCCGAACTTCCTGAGAGAAGTATTCTACTTCAAAAAGCATGTAGGACTATTCGGAGACAAAATAGAATAGTATCCTGAAGAACAATCATTGAATAAAATTTTGCCATTGGAATTACTTTGAGAATTATTCCATGAACGATGTTTAGCGTTAAAATCGCCGATTATAAAAAACTTCGAACGATTTCTGGTGGGTTTTTGTAAATCACCTTTAAAATAACTTGCTCGCGTGTGCATTGAAACGGTAAATATGCTGCGGCAATAAATATAATCCCAAGTTCAGTTTGAACTTCAATTCCCAAAGTTTCAATAACTTTCGTCTCAAAATGGGGAAGAGCACGATGTTTGATTCGGCGATGAATAACAATTGCAACTCCACCGCCGGAACCCTGAATCCTATCATATCTATGAACCACGTAATTGGGATCATATTTTAATTTTATGTTAGGTTTCAAAAATGTTTCGGCAATAATTGCAATATGCACATTATTTACTGTTAAAAAATTAAAAAGCTCATTCTCATTGGCCTTCAATGAGCGAGCATTCCAATTTAATATTTTAATTGTTTTATTTAAAATCATTGCTAAATTTTAAATTAGAAACAATTTTAATAGTAAAATTTGTAACTATTTGAATGGCTTCAAACATTGATTTTGCCTGCAACATTGCGTTCATAAGATCGAACATTGCCTGTTGCAAAAAAGAAAGTTTACCTGCCGTAATAGGCCCCAGGCAGTTGACATTAGGAAAAATATTTTCGGCAGCAATATTAGCTGGAGTAATAGGTGTACAATTATTTTCTAGCGTGTTTTGCTTACCCTTACTAACGGTCATTTTCGAACTACCAACACTAGGCGGTTTAATGTTCGAACTACCTGTAACCGGTGCATAAGTTAAACGGGTATGCAAAGGAGTAGGTAAACTATGCGTCACTGGTACGCTTGGAGAATTTTGTTTTGAAGTTGGTTTTAATTGATAAATTGAATTTTGTTTACCTTGCCTTGCCTTAACAATTGCTAAACGGACTGGGCATTGATAAAAATTTGACATATGGTTGCCGTTACAATTCGCACAGCGAAAATTTTTACTCTCTTTCACAGGACATGTGTCCTTTTTGTGAGAAGAGTCTCCACAATTAAGACATTTTTGGTCCATGTTACAGAATTTGGAACCATGGCCATAACGTTGGCAAGTACGGCATGGGTGATATGCTTTTCACCTCCGCCATACTTCCTATAAATTTCCCACTTTAAAAAATTAAATTAAAGTAAAAAATTTATACATCTTTTCAGTTGAATACTGAATAAGACGATTACGACCCTTTATAGAGTCGGCCAATAAGCGGCATTCGCCTCTACGACCAATTTGATAGGTAACTTTAACGTCAGAAACAAACGTTGAAAGTTCCTTTTTGAAAATATTGAATTCAGAAGAAATAGTTACCACAATAGATGGAACTTTTTCCTTTTTTAAAGAATTGACATTTTGTATAGTTTCATTACTCATAACTTCCATTTCACCAGCTTCTTGCTCAGGCAAAATATCAAAAGGATTGTCACTACAGACACTCGAAGTGTCAGAAAGAGATGCCTCTCTTTTCCTCCCCGCAACGATGCGAGGTTTCTTTTTCCGTCCAGCCATTTCAGGTGATACGAAAAAAGTTCAAACAAATGTTAAACTCAAAAGTAGGTAGTCCTGAGAAAGACTGATGGGAAATAACTTTCAGGTAGCCTTTAAAAGACACACTGACAAAACACAAACTTTGAAGCTATAGGCAGTCAAAAACCAGTCCACAAGCAACCGAAAAAACGTCTGATCTGTAGGACAGTTCAAGACGCACTAAAAGAGAATCGTTAACCATCCTTGTTGGCTTCTGGTCACACGTTTCTCTCAAATAGAGAAGCGTACAGTTGAACGCTGCTGTCGCAGTCTAAAAGAGAGGCAACAGTACTTTTCGATACGGTGTCATGCATAAATGTCATTTGTTCGACACACTGGTCCTGTGCAATCCAGAGCCAAGTCAAGTTTATTCCGTAGTCCAGTCCAGTCCAGAGTCCAATTCAATCCAGAGCCAAGTCAAGCTTATTTCAGAATCCAGTCCAGTTCAGAGCCCAGTTTAGAGTTCAGTCCATGTTAGTCCAGAGGCCAACCAGAGTTTTTTCCAGAGCTCAGTCCAATCCAGAGTCCACTCCAGAATCCAGTCCGGTCCAGAGCCCAGTTCAAAGTCCAGTCCAGTTTAGTCTAGACCTAGAGTCCAGTCCAGTCCAGAATCAAGTCCAGATACCAGACAAGTACAGAGTCCAGTCCAGTCCTGAGTCCTGTTTGTTCAGAGTTAAATCCAGTGCAGAGTCCAGTCCAGTTCAACAATTAGTGAAACTAGGTACATGGCATGTTATACGTTTGTCAGTTTTTGTTAAGTATTGCAATTGTTTAACTGGTAAATTGTATTTGTGTAGATTAAAATTGAAAGGTTCAAAAAATTATTGTTTAGAAATAAGTTGGAAAATATGCTATATGCTATATTTAACCCTAAATATTTCAATATTTTAAATAGTCACCCAGCCCAAAAAATATTTGTCAAAGACTATGCATGGTGTCAAAAAAAAAAACAAACATATTGCACAGACCTTAAAAAAGACGGCAAAGAACCGCTTAGAAAATACCCAACCCTAAAAGGTAATATCACTAACAACTCGGAGAAATTTCAATGCAATGGGTAGGCGAGTATTCGCCCAAGCACTATAGTATCCAGTTGAGTGTGAAGAGGGAGACAGGAAAAAGTGGTTGAGAGAAGGGCGAAGAAAGCCGAACGAAGTTGACCTCGGCAGAATGAAGGTCGTTGTTACCTGCTCCGCTTGGATGTTTGATCAAAACCGAAATTATAAGCATTCGAAAAGTACACGAGTTCCAATAAAAAAACGCGACTTGGGTGTCCCTAGACACTGATAAAACCGCTGGATTACAAAGAGATCCGCAGGACCGCTGGTGTACAAAAGAAAGTTCCCAACCCGAGGACGATTTGTTTAACGTGCCGCTGGATTTGATTTGTGGGGCGTGATTTACCATCAACGCCACGTGAAACGGCAGCAAAAGGCGATCGAAGCCGAAAGGATTTCAGCTGGCAGCTGGACGTCGAAGAATAAAGGCCTACGAAGTTAGAAGAGTCATACTGTTCCTGTTGGAAGTGCCGATGACCGGCGAATCACGCTATCGTCGCGTCACACGTTTTGGACGGTGGGAAACGGACGTTCTGGAGGAGAAGGCTTGAAAAGGTTCGGTTAAGCCCAGCCACTGCTCGTCGAGGCCCAAACCGATGGATTTCCCCCCCATCTACGTGCACGGTGGATAAGGCGAAATTCACGTTGTACAATGAGGCGACGGGCATTGTACAATAGCGCTATTCATCACGATAAATCTGCTGCGATATGTCGTTCCGGGTCACTCTCCCTCTTCCTCGCATGCATGTTCCAGTCTTCAGTTCCTGACGGCCGCAACGTACCACTATTTCCATGGAAATTTGTTTAAATTCAAGTAATTAAAAATGATTTGTTTTGTATAATTTATCTGCCACTGAGCCTTGTATGTGTATCTACTCCCTCTTTCCTTTGAATCAGGTGAGAAATTTGTCGTAGATGGAAGCGGCGGAAAGCCGACCCTAGTGTCCATGTAACCCCAAAGCTAGTCGATTGTTACAGAGCACAGTCGAGTTTAGTCCAGAGTTGAGTCCAGTCCAGTCCAGAGTCCAGTCCAGTCCTGAGTCCAGTCTAGTCCAGTCCAGTCCTGAGTCCAGTCTAGTCCAGTCCTGAGTCCAGTCTAGTCCAGTCCAGCCAAATCCAATCCAGCGCCCAGTCGAGTTCAGTCCAGTCCAGAGTCTAGTCGTGTTCAGAGTCTAGTCCAGTCCCGAGTCCAGTCCAGTCCTGAGTCCGGTCCAGTCTAGAGTCCATCCAGTGCAGAATCCTGTCCAGTATAGTCCAGAGTCCAACCCAGTGCAGAGTCCAGTCCTGTGCAGAGTCCAGTCCAATCCAGAGTCCAATCCAGAGTCCAGTCCAGTTTAGCCCTGAGTCCAGTCCAGTCCAGAGTTCAGTTCAGTCATGAGTCCAGTTCAGGCCAGAATCAAGTCCAGTCCAGTTTTGAGTCCAGTTCAGTCCAGAGTCCAGTCCAATCCACAACCCAGCCAAGTTTAGTCCAGAGTCCAGTCCAATCCAGAGCCCAGTCGAGTTTAGTCCAGAGTCCAGTCCAGTTCAGAGTCCAGTCCAGTCCACAGTCCAGTCCAGTACACAATCCAGTTCAGTCCAGAGTCCAGTTTAGTCCTGAGTTCAGTATAGTCCAGTCCAGCCAAGTCCAATCCAGCGGCCAGTCGAGTTTAGTCCAGAGTTAAGTCCAGTCCAGAGTCTAGTCGAGTTCAGAGTCCAGTCTAGTCCAGAGTCCGGTCCAGTCTTGAGTCCAGTTTAGTCCAGAGTCCAGTCCAGTGCAGAGTCTAGTCCAGTCCAATCCAGAGCACAGTCGAGTTTAGCCCAGAGTCCAGTCCAGAGTCCAGTTCATGCCAGAGTCCAGTTCAGTCCAGGATCTAGTCCAGTCCAGTCCAGAATCAAGTCCAGTCCAGTTTTGAGTCCAGTTCAGTCCAGAGTCCAGTCCAATCCACAACCCAACCAAGTTTAGTCGTGTCCAGTCCAATCCAGAGCCCATACGAGTTTAATCCAGAGTCCAGTCCAGTTCAGAGTCCAGTCCAGTCCACAGTCCAGTTCAGTACAGAGTCCAGTTCAGTCCAGAGTCCAGTCTAATCCTGAACCAATCCAAATTTAGTCCAGAGTCCAGTTTAGTTCAGAGTTCAGTCCAGTCCACAATCCAGTCCAATCCAGGGCCCAGTCGAGTTTAGTCCAGAATCCAGTCCAGTCCAGAGTCTAGTCCAATCCAGAGCCCAGTCGAGTTTAGTCCAGAGTTCAGTCCAGTTCAGTTTCACATTCAAACCCGCAGAGACGACAAATTTCGTCATCTGACTGACTAATTTGTTTCAACTATTGCTTACTTGAACAGTGTCCTGTAAACAGTCCGGTTATTGTCCTTAGTCCCTTTTTATTTAAACTAAGCAATTGCTGGCTTTTCTTGACGCTTGGTTTTTTTTTTTTTTTTTTTTTTTTTTAGGGGGGATTTGTTAGTAGCTTATGTATTTATGATAAATATTAGTAAATAATGAGTATGTGTGTCCAATCACAAATGGTGACTTCTCAACACTGTTAGAAATTTGTAATTTTAATTGTTAGGATTTGTTTGCTTCCGCAATTAGGACTTATCATTCGTAGGGATTTAAACCTACTTGTCAGAAAAGGGGAAGTAAACTTACAACTAACTTAATTGCTAACTTATTGGCTATAAAGAGCGCTTATCGTAGCAATTGAGGATTGCAACGATTTTTGTCGAAAATTGTTAATAATTTTATTTGACATAGCTTCTAATGGTTCAACACCAGTAAGTCTATGTAATTCGAGTGTACCAAACCAAGGAGGACGCTTCAAAATCATTTTCAGAATTTTATTCTGAATCCTTTGGAGCGTTTTCTTCCTTGTTGAACAGCAACTTGACCAGATCGGTACAGCATAAAGCATTGCTGGTCTAAAAATTTGTTTGTAAATCAAAAGTTTGTTCTTTAAACAAAGTTTAGAATTCCTGTTAATGAGAGGATATAAACATCTCGTATATTTGATGCACTTGGCTTGTATACTCTCAATATGCTCTTTAAAAATAAGTTTTTTATCATAAATTAGTCCCAAGTACTTAACCTTGTCGGACCAACTTAAAATAACCCCATTCATCTTGACAACGTGATTATTGTTTGGCTTGAGGAAAGAAGCCCTAGGCTTATGCGGAAAAATTATCATTTGAGTTTTAGAAGCATTGGGAGAGATTTTCCACTTTTGCAAGTAGGAAGAAAAAATATCTAAACTTTTCTGCAATCGATTGCATATGACACGAAGACTTTTTCCTTTTACGGAAATGCTTGTGTCATCGCAGAACAATGACTTTGTGCATCCTGGAGGCAAATCAGGAAGATCTGAAGTGAATATGTTGTACAGGACTGGACCCAAGACTGAACCTTGAGGTACACCTGCTCTGACAGGAAATCTATCAGATTTTGAATTCTGATAGACAACCTGCAGAGTTCGATCAGTAAGATAATTTTTTAAAATTTTGATTAGGAAAATTGGGAAATTAAAAGTTTGCAATTTCGCAATCAAACCTTAATGCCAAGCACTGTCGAATGCTTTTTCTATGTCTAAAAGAGCAGCTCCAGTGGAATAACCTTCAGATTTGTTAGCTCGTATCATATTAGTAACTCTGAGCAATTGATGAGTTGTGGAAAGCCCATGGCGAAATCCAAACTGTTCATTTGCAAAAATTGAATTTTCGTTGATGTGTGACATCATTCTGTTAAGAATAATTCTCTCAAACAGTTTACCTATTGAAGAAAGCAAACTGATTGGTCGATAACTTGAAACTTCAGCTGGGTTCTTATCCGGTTTTAAAATGGGAGTAATTTTTGCATTTTTCCATAATTTGGGAAAATATGCAATTTTGAAGCAGCAATTGAAAATTTTCACTAAAAATTCCATTGTGCTCTCAGGGAGATGTTTGATTAGTATATTAAAGATTCCATCGTCACCAGGTGCTTTCATATTTTTGAAATTTTTAATAATTGATTTAATCTCATTCAAGTTAGTTTCAATTATTTCTGCAGGTAAAAAATTCTGGGAAGAAATTAGATCAAATTGACGTGTGACTTCATTTTCAATTGGACTCACAAAATTCAAATTTGAGTTATGAACACTCTCAAACTGCTGAGCAAGTCTTTGAGCCTTTTGTTCATTGGATACAAGAAAACGTTCACCATCTTTCAAAACTGGAATAGGCTTTGAAGGTTTCTTAAGAATCTTCGACAGCTTCCAAAATGGTTTTGAATATGGTTTCAATTTTTCAACTTTAGTCTCAAAATTTTGATTTCTCAGAAGAGTAAATCTATGTTTAATCTCTTTCTGTAAATCTTTATAAATAGTTTTAAAAACAGGGTCACGAGAACGTTGATATTGACGTCTGCGGACATTTTTCAAACGAATTAGAAGTTGAAGATTTTCGTCAATTATTGATGAATCAAACTTCACTTGAGCCTTTGGAACAGAATAATTCCTGGCATCAACAATTGCACATTTTAATGCTTCCAAAGCGGAATCAATATTCACTTCGTTTTGCAAATCAAGCTCATTGTTGAAATTTCTCTCAATATGAGTTTTGTATCTTTCCCAATTAGCCTTGTTATAATTAAAAACAGAGCTCATAGGGTTTAAAACTGATTCATGTGATAAAGAAAAAGTTATTGGAAGATGGTCAGAATCAAAGTCAGCATGTGTGATCAAATCACTACATACATGACTTTGATCTGTTAGCACCAAATCAATTGTTGAAGGGTTTCTTACAGAAGAAAAGCATGTAGGACTATTCGGAGACAAAATAGAATAGTATCCTGAAGAACAATCATTGAATAAAATTTTGCCATTGGAATTACTCTGAGAATTATTCCATGAACGATGTTTAGCGTTAAAATCGCCGATTATGAAAAATTTCGAACGATTTCTGGTGAGTTTTTGTAAATCACCTTTAAAATAATTTTTGAGCTCGCGTGTGCATTGAAATGGTAAATATGCTGCGGCAATAAATAAAATCCCAAGTTCAGTTTGAACTTCAATTCCCAAAGTTTCAATAACTTTCGTCTCAAGATGGGGAAGAGCACGATGTTTGATTCGGCGATGAATAACAATTGCAACTCCACCGCCGGAACCCTGAATCCTATCATATCTATGAACCACGTAATTGGGATCATATTTTAATTTTATGTTAGGTTTCAAAAATGTTTCAGTAATAATTGCAACATGCACATTATTTACTGTTAAAAAATTAAAAAACTCATTCTCATTGGCCTTCAATGAGCGAGCATTTAAAATTTAGCAATGATTTTATTTAAAATCATTGCTAAATTTTAAATTAGAAACAATTTTAATAGTAAAATTTGTACCTATTTGAATGGCTTCAAACATTGATTTTGCCTGCAACATGGCGTTCATAAGATCGAACATTGCCTGTTGCAAAATACTACAAGGTATACAGCCCTAGGGTTGTATGAAATGGTGACGTGGGACTAAACACTGTAATTAGGGGATATTTTGTTACAAAATATACAGAGTCTGCAGACAGAATCAATGTGATTATTTTCAGCCTCCCCTGGAAATCAATTTTTGGAATATATTCAACAACACTCGAAGAAAGATCATTTATATTTGGCGATATTATGCCTTTAGTATTTTTTTTTGTGCAAAAAAAAATGTATTTAACAAGGCACAAGCATATCGTGCTTGTTGAAGAAGCACCAAGAATTTCTCATAATGCGTCAAAGTCAGAATTATCTCAATATCCTCAAAAACCAAATCCAATAATGCTTACGTTATCATAATGAATGGTTTTGTCTTATTTAACTCTAAGTGAATCAAATCTATAGTATGGATCTTACTTTCAAAATAATATGGAAGCCCTAACAAAGGTTCATCAATTGGAAAACATAAGAAAATATTTTGAACAAAATTCCTAACAAGTTCCAGCAAAAAACGTAGAAATCCACAACTACATTTTTATTTTTTGCTTGACAATTGTTTCATTTGCCTGCAACTACATTCGCTGTATTACGAAGACAGGAAATATACGTTTATTATGGTAAAGCTTAGAATAATAATATATCATCTAACAATTTTGAAATATAAAAAGAGATTCTGTACGAATCTTACTAAATAAACTAAAAAATCACAAGCATTCGCAGGTTCTTACTCTTCTATAAATGTATATATTTAGGAATTTATTCTTTCGATACTATCCGGTCACGATTATTCAGTGAATATCGAAGATAAAATTTAAAAAATATCCGTTGCAAAAATTTACAATTCTTGTTGAGTAATTCATGGCAATCATATTTATGAAATAAACTTTCAATCACCATCAACAGCAGCATTGTAGTTTTTCCTCAATTGCATACGAATAGAAATGTACGTGTACCACTGCAATACGAATAGTACTGCTGCAGTACGAGTAGAAGAGTACCAATGCAATCATAGACGACGAGAGACCTGCGGTTCTATACTCCACTGGTACTGTTGCTTTTACTGGCATGTTTTCTTTCAAGACATCAGTTTTTATTAGGTTCTACAGTACCTAACACGCAGGTTTAGAGATTGTTCAAGGATGGGTATTGTTTCAAACTTTTAGGAAAACTTTTACCTTCGAGACATCATATTAGTCTAAGCTCATGGAAGCAAAAATAAATTGACCTATTGGGACGGGGAGACTCTGTCAATTTTTATTTCGAAATTGATACAGGGAATATCACAGGGAACGGATGGTGTCCATTTACGTCGTCTGTGCTAGGAATGCTCGCATGCAATTGGTTCATTATTCGCGTAAATTTGTTATTGAAATTATTATCAATTTTACCGCTTAGCAATGAAATTAGAGTGATAATTAACACATTACAAAATTGTTATACATTTTATCTATCCAACAACATATTGGTTATTGTTATCCATCATGTGGTTATGCTGTTATTAGCGTTTGAAATCTGACGCAACATTTGCCCGTTTCATTTCCAATTTTACAGAATGCATCCCAGTATAGTAAACAAAGACGTGTCCCACGTCAAAAGAAAGTTTACCTGCCGTAATAGGCCCCAGGCAGTTGACATTAGAAAAAATATTTTCGGCAGCAATATTAGCTGGAGTAATAGGTGTACAATTATTTTCTAGCGTGTTTTGCTTACCCATATTAACGGTCATTTTCGAACTACCAACACTAGGCGGTATAATGTTCGAACTACCTGTAACCTGTGCATATGTTAAACGGGTATGCAAAGGAGTAGGTAAACTATGCGTCACTGGTACGCTTGGAGAATTTTGTTTTGAAGTTGGTTTTAATTGAGAAATTGAATTTTGTTTACCTTGCCTTGCCTTAACAATTGCTAAACGGACTGGGCATTGATAAAAATTTGACATATGGTTGCCGTTACAATTCGCACAGCGAAAATTTTTACTCTCTTTCACAGGACATGTGTCCTTTTTGTGAGAAGAGTCTCCACAATTAAGACATTTTTGGTCCATGTTACAGAACTTGGAACCATGGCCATAACGTTGGCAAGTACGGCATTGGGTGATATGCTTTTCACCTCCGCCATACTTCCTATAAATTTCCCACTTTACACGCACATTATACAAAGCATGTGCTTTTTCAAGAAATTTTAAGTTGTTAACCTCATTGCGGTTAAAATGAATTAAATAATTAACAAGGGAAATTCCAGTTCTCTGACTGTTTTCGCCTCGTGAATTTTGTTTCATTAGAATTACTTGGGTAGGGGCTATGCCAAGTAATTCTGTTAAAGTAAGTTTGATCTCATCAACGGTTTGATCGTTGGTGAGACCTTTCAAGACAACCTTGAACGGCTTGGCGTTCTTGGTGTCATATGTAAAAAATTTGTACATCTTGTCAGTTAAATACTGAACAAGACTATCACGACCCTTTACTGAGTCGGCTAATAAGCGGCATTCACCTCTACGGCCAATTTGATAGGTAACTTTAACGTCAGAAACAAACGTTGAAAGTTCCTTCTTGAATATAATAAATTCAGAAGAAATAGTTACCACAATAGGTGGAGCTTTCTCCTTTTTTAAAGATTTTATATTTTGTATAGTTTCATTATCGGTAACTTCCATTTCACCAGCTTCTTGCTCAGGCAAAATATCAAAGGGATTGTCACTACAGACACTCGAAGTGTCAGAAAGAGATGCCTCTCTTTTCCTCCCCGCAGCGATGCGAGGTTTCTTTTTCCGTCCAGCCATTTCAGGTGATACGAAAAAAGTTAAAACAAATGTTAAATTCAAAAGTAGGTAGTCTTGAGAAAGACTGATGGGAAATAACTTTCAGGTAGTCTTTAAAAGACACACTGACAAAACACAAACTTTGAAGCTATAGGCAGTCAAAGACCAGTCCACAAGCAACCGAAAAAACGTCTGATCTGTAGGACAGTTCAAGACGCACTGACGCTTGGTTTTATAAAGCGTTTAGACCGGCATAGCCCTGCTGAGCATATCCAGTTCTCTTGTATTGTCCTATGTTCCCAGGTTTTCAATTCTGCTTTCAAGGCGCTTGATGACACCCCACAGAACGGTTCTGGGCCAATGAAATCGGTACATGACCCCTGTCTAGCTAACGTATCGGCTTTTTCATTGCCTTCCACCCCGCAGTGACCAGGAACCCAGTATAACCATACTTGGTTCCTTTCTGCCACTTGTTTCAGTGAAAGGCTGCACTCCCATACTAGCTTAGAGGTACATGGGAAGGCTTTTAGTGCTTTAAGTGCTGCTTGGCTATCAGAAAAAATGCATATTTTAGCATGCCTGTATTTCCTAGCCAAACAGACTTGTGCACATTTATAAATTGCAAATATTTCGGTCTGGAACACTGTATGCCAACGGCTCATTGGTATCGAGATATTTATCCCAGGACCATTTCTACCTGCTCCGATTGAATCATTCATTTTTGAGCCATCTGTGTAAAAGACGACAGAGCCTTGTCGGATATTCGGGCCACCTTGTTCCCAAACTTCCCGTTCGGTCTCTATGATTTTGAAAAGTATTTCGAAGTTTGCTTCTGTATTCATCCAGTCTTCGATACCTGGTATATGTTTGCTCAGCTGGAAATGTTTGAGGATTGCCAGCTGGCCTGTCTGATCTCCATCAGGTACTTTTTTAAGGCGTGTTAGTCTCAATGCACTTTTTTCCGCCTTTAGTTGTACTAACTGGTGGAGTGGTAATAGATGCAGAATTGCATCTAAGGCTTTCGACGGAGCACTTTTCATTACTCCTGTAATTGCATTACAAATTAGCCTTTGCAACTTGCCAAGCTTGTTCTGCGTTCTCCATTTGATGGGTTTATAATTAAGTGTTAGGCTTGCCCTAAATATCTCGGTTATGAATGGAATTATTACCCTCCCACACCGTTGAAGCATTATTGGTAATAACCCATCCAACCCCGGGGACTTATAGGGCTCGAATGAGTTGATTTCCCATTCCACTTTCGATTCTGTGAAGATATCGCAGGCTATGTAATGCGCATTTGTCCTAGCGATAGTCGAACCAGCACATGGCGCATTTGAGTCCTGCGTTTCTTCTTCTAGAATGGATCGTGATCCTGGGAAATGTACCTCCATCATAACATTGAGTGTTTCAAGAGAATCGGCAGTAAAAGTACCATCGTCCTTCTTTATTCTGCCCAAGCCATTCGTGTGATCTTTGGACAGGGCTTTGTGTACTCTTGCAGCTGCAGGGGTGCTTTCAATTTGTTCACACATTAATCTTCATCCCCTCCTGCGTGATTTCCTAATTTCTTTATTGTATTGCGTAAGGGACTCTCTATAGGCATCCCAATTAGAGGTTAACTTGGCTCTGTTGAACAACCTTCTAGTTAACTTCCTCAGTTTTTCTAGCTTTTTGTTCCACCAAGCCGCGTCTTTGTTGGATACTCGTCTTGGTTGGACAGCTTTGGTTATAAAGGGCTATGATTTTATTCGTAAATTTTTGTGATGAATCCTCCAGTTCTTTTATTGTCTGAATTTGCCCGTCATCACGAACTATTTTTGAATGAAAAAGCTCCCAGTTGGTTTTTCTAGGGTTTCTATAAATTTCCGTTACAAAGTCCCCTGCGTTATAGTCAAACAAAATTTGCTTGTGATCCGATAGAGAAATCTCATCAGATACATGCCAGTTGACGATTTTTTCCGATAGTTTAGCGCTCGATAAGGTTAGGTCGAGCACTTCTTGTCGAATTGCATTTACAAAAGTTGGTTTATTACCTCTATTGCATATATCAATATTATTAGATAGTATATATTCAAAAAAGCACTCACCTCTTTTGTTTATGTCTGTGCTTCCCCATATTGTGTGATGGGCGTTTGCATCACACCCAACGATCAACTGCTTATTTTGCCTCTTGCAGTGTGCTATAAACTTCTGTACTTCCCTGGGAGGGGCTTCTTCTAGTTTCCCTGGGAAGTAGGCGGAGGCCACCATTATTTCCTCTTTTCCCCGTGTCGTTGGCAGTTCCACTTGCACAGCAACTGTATCCCGTCCGATGAATTCTGTAATTGGCGTAAAGTTGGTATTACCACTTACCAAAAGCGCTGCAGGCGCAGAATCCTCATAAAGAAGGTTTTTTTGTAAGACTTGGACCACTGCGACCATTATTTTGATCTTTTGTGGTATAAATATATAAATATGGTATAAAGGAGCTTACCCTTGTTTGTTGAAAGTCCTAAGACTTTATTTTTGTTCACCCATGGCTCTTGGACAATAGCCAGGATGATGTTTTCTTTGGTGAACCTGCGACAAAGGATTCCGCTTGCCCCTTTTGCATGATGCAGGTTCACCTGGATGAACTTAATGTTCTTGTCGTCCATCTCGGTACAGCTTTGCTCCCGGGGGCTTCTTTCGCTCCCCCTGCGTACGGTGATTATTCAAGGGAGTACTGAGTTCAGTCCAATCCAAAGCACAGTTCAGAATCCAGTCCAGACCAGAATCCAGTCCAGTCCAGAGTCCAGCCCAGTCCAGAGTCCAGAGCCGTACTGAAAATTCTCATCGCTAGATACGTGAACTCGCAAGCTTAGTTGGTCCTAAACCGCAGTTCGCGATGCGTTGAAGAGGTTTTCTGAACGTTCAAATGCCAAAACTAAGAAACAACGAAAATATTGGTCGTGAGGATTATTCTAAGGACAAAAAGGTGAGGAAATTTTTGGAGAGGAATTCGCACGTCTATATCCAAACTGTCATTTTCGGGGAATGTCGCCAGGATTCGTTCAAAAGTCAAAAAAGCATTCCGGTTTAAAATCCTACACAGTCAAGAAAACTCTCAACCGCGACAATAAGTAGAATTTGACGGCAAAAACATGTGCTTGAAAAATGTCGATTTTTTGACAATATTTTCATGCGTCGTAATGGACGATGGACTATACGTCGTGAAAGACTTCAAACAATTTCCAGGACCGGCTTATAACACTGCAATGGGCCAGAAATGATACCGAGGAGTATTTCAGAACCGAAAAGATGGCTACTTTTCCCTACAAATGTCCTGTTTGTTGGCTCTGGCAACGCAGGCGCTTTGGGGAAAAAACAGGATGTCAAAGATGACAAAATTTTTCATCAAATCTGGACCAGAGCTGCCAGCAAGATTATCAAGGAGACCGTACAGAACCTAATGGATGGTGTTGAACCCGTAAATTTGTGAACCAATTTATGAGTGTTTTATTACATTTTTCAGTGTCCGGATTCTTGCGGATACAAGCCTTATTGGAACAGTTCTTGCATTTCAAAACCTTTTTGTTGGTTAATATCTTGTTAAGCTAAGCCGCAGAAAGACGTCCAAGCTGAGTTCCAAATTTGTGTAAAGTTTTTTGTAGTAGCAACTCGTAACCATTAACCGTCTCCCATAAGCTCGATAATCCTGCTTCTGTTTACGTCGCAGAATTAGCTGCTATTCAGTATACCCTAGGGATTATCGAAAAAATGCTCACGGACCATTATTTCATCTTTACGGACAGTCTCAGTTCCATTGAGGCTCTCCGATCGATGAAAGATGTTAAGCACTCTCCGTAATTCCTGGGGAAAATACGGAAACATTTGAGTGCTTTATCCGAAAAATCGTTTCAGATTATCTTAGCGTGGGTCCTTTCTCACTGCTCGATACCGGGCAATGAGAAGCGGACTCTTTGGCTAAGGTGGGCGCATCAAACGGTGAAATTTATGAAGGACCAATTGCTTTTAATGAATTTTTCGCATTTGTACGTCAGAACACGATCATCAGTTGGCAAAATTCTTGGACCAGAGGGGAACTGGGAAGGTGGTTACATTCCATTATACCCAAGGTATCGACGAATCCGTGGTTCAAGGGGTTGGATGTAGGTCGAGATTTCATTTGCGTGATGTCTCGGCTTATGTCCAATCACTATAGATTTGAAGCGCACCTCCGTCGTATTGGGCTCGGAGAAAGTGGTATCTGTGCCTGTGGTGAAGGTTATCACGACATAGAGCACGTTGTTTGGTCATGCCCTGTACACCGTGACGCCAGGTCTTAATCAATAGCTTCCCTCTGGGCCGAGGGTAGAGAACCAGCTGTCCCTGTTCGTGATGTCTTTGCGAGTCGCGACCTACCCTACATGTCCCTTATATACATTTTCCTGAAATCCATCCATGCCCAAGTCTAGTCCCATTCCTTTCCACCCACATTCATCAAAACGGCAAGATCACGTCGTAGACCTCGATTTTGGAACCAGCAAATTGAACCCCACACGAACTCGCCAGGAAAACCCGAGGCCTTTCTTGATATCTTGGCTCAGCGGCACACACCATATGGCCACTTGAACACCAGCGAACAACAACAACGAACCTAAACCAGCAACTAGACCCCGCACAATACCCTCAGAACCCGAGGATTACAAGCCCCTGTCCCAGCTCATGACATCGTGGCTTAGCAGAACAAATCCATACATGCTGCATATTCATTCGATGATCATCAGACTATAAAACACTGATTGAATAATACATGCTAGTTCTAAGATAGACTTAATTTCAGCTCGTAGTCGGCAGCGAGGAAAAAAAATTTGCTTATAGATTTTAAGTCATCCGATATAATTGGCGCCGTTAAACATTGAATTGTTTTTGTGCCGTGTCAAATAAATGATTTGTGAAGAAAAAAAAAACTCGTAACCAGATAGCGTCACTAGTACCGCCGCCAGCCTCATACACCAGCGAAAAAAAATTATAGCGATAGGCTCACCAGGCGGCGCGTGATTTATAACGCTATTTACACTGGATTCTCTTTTTACGCGATTGATACGTGCGCGCAAAAAAAGAATCGCGTAATAAAAAAATCGAGTAATTTCGAACAAATCGCGTAAAAAAAATCGCGTAGTTTGGAGCAAATCGCGTAAAAAAGATCGCGTCGTTACAAAACCTTTCGCTATGTGGTAAGTGTGTGTGTAAGTGTGTATGTATGTCTATGTATGTGTATGTGTGTATGTTTGTGTGTGTGTTACATCTTGGTTCATAAACAATATCCCATGTCACACATCGTGTAATTTCAAGAAAATCGCGTAAAAACAGAATTCAGTGTACTTTGAAAATTTACACGGAAATTTTGATCAATGTTGTTCTTGCTTGGACGTCTGTCTGTGGCTAAACTGTTGAGCTTGTTAGGTGGATTTCGATGGAATCTAAAGCTTGATAAACTGTCAAACAACAAAATTGCTTGTTGGGTTACAAAGTTTGTATATTTTCCAAAGCACCTGATAATAAAAACCGGTATTTGACAAAGTGTTATCCATCGGATGTCTTTTGGAAACAGCACCTGAAGATGGTCGAGAGTCGTGCGATGTGAAGTTCCTCCTTTCACAAGGGAAAAAGAACTGATACTTGACCTACTAATTGTACTTACATAACCCGTAACGTACAATTTATCAAATCGGTGTGTGACATTCCCTAGTACTCGATTTTGAAGAAGAATTATAGAACAGCACTTTCACCGAAATCAGTAAGTTTTTTCAACTAACCCGCGAATAATTTCGCTTTTGCTCAACTATTGGATCCTATTGAAACATACTCAGCATGCCCACAGTGGAACAACGTAACAAAGCAGAAAGTCGCGACGGAAAGAAAATCAATTCCGCCCTGGCTTTCAAGTTCATTATCCTCCGATACTATCGTGCACGCTAGACCTGCAACAACAACACGAACGAGTACCTACTGGCGTGATAAACCGAACAGCAAGCCGTCTCACGAATAAATTCTAACTTCACAAAGGATAAATGATGGCTAGCGGAATCTAAAAATCCCTGAATAATTGTGGCTTTACTGGTTTCATGCATGGATTACACATGCCTCCATTGGAAGTTGCATGCTTCACACCGTTCGATCCTGCCATAGATAAGGACAAGGTTAGGGAAAAGTAACAGCAAAGCAACAGAGCGGTTATGTAACTTCGAACGAAAAGCTTCCTGTATGGTGCGACGACAGTGTTCGGGTTTCTGGAAGCGCCGGTCGCTGCTTCGGTCGGTGCTTGAGTGACCGGCAGCCGAGTCGGGGAACTCATCTGCGCTCAGTTTCGGCATCCCGAGGGGTCACGTGAGCCGGCTCGCAAGTAAGCTTCCTCGAGGCAGCCCGGAGCACCAGATTGCACCCACAGTCAGGGTTGCCAATGTTCCAGTTTAAACTGGATTCCTCCAGTTTTTTTCAAGTGATCCAGTCAAACAGTTTATTCCCAAAATCTTCCAGTTTTTTCAGATATTTGCCAGTTTTATCCAGTTTTTTATTCACTCAAGCTCCGATTGGTTTTCGGAAATATTTTTAAAACGGAAATTTTGTAGATTGATAAATTATTTTGACAATTCTTAGCACAGGGTCGCGAAAAAATTTTCATAATAAAATTTCCTGATTTTCCCTGAAATTAAACATCAATTTCCCTGATATTTTTCAGCATTCGGCACAAAAAAGTACAACGTAGATCAACGCAAATCCGAAATCACGGTGAATAAAGTATAATCGGATATAAAACCCAACAGTAGATGTCCCGAATTGATCTTTTGCGGTGAAAAAAATCAGTTTTTGCACTAAAAGCCGCTCAAGAAAATCGCGTCTTGGTTTGAAAAATTTTCCCTGAATATTTGTCAGTTCTCTGATTTTCCTGATCAAAAAATGAATTCCCTAACATTCTATGATTTTTCAGGTTTTTCCAGGTTTTCGACAACCTGTAACAGCATTTTCAGTATACCATCTTCTCGCACGAAACACGGTCAAATAAAAGACGGCATGACATGGTTGAGATAAAACCAAACAAATATATTTTACCAGACCATAAAAAAAATCTTCTATTTATTTTCTGTTGCGTAGCAGTGAAAAAAATGTTAGAGGACTTAAATACCAAAAGATAGCGAAGTCAGAAATAATTGAAATTTAAACTTCACTGATGTAACGGAAGGAAATGTTGCGTTAATACTTTTCTTAAATATAAAAGTAAATGGAAAAGCTCTATATCTTAATTTTGAGATAGATTGATTGCCTAATTTCAAATTGTGTTGCTGTTAGAGGAAATTTTTAAGTCCATAATTTTAACAAAATGTAACAAAAAGTTCTGATTAAAATGAGTAATTTTTTGCGAAGAGTTATCTCTTAAGATCCAAAACTGACACTGACTGGGTTCAATCCCCGTAACAGAAAAGCTCCTTCACAATCTTATTTTCCTTTTCTCTAAATTTATTTGGAATCCAGTTTTTTCCAGTTTTTTCTTCAGCCTTATTCCAGTTAAATCGAAAATTTTATTGGCAACTCTGCCCACAGTAGACTTTGCGACCGTCGAGAAGCAACAACCTATTCAGCCCGGATCAAACATTGACGGGCGGAAAACCACGTGCATGCCGTTTTTTCGCCTGATACGGGCGGAGGCGGCAACACGATTCGGCGTTACGTAATTTCCCTCGACTCCGCTGTGAACGCCACACAGGAACGATAGCGAAACCGGAAACGGTCTGACCAGCGCGTCCGCTGGTGACGCACACAGAATCGTGGAGGGAAATAGAAAATACAAGAGGCGGATAATCGACGAGAGGCAAATGGGAACGCGATTATTGCTCAATTATTGTGCCGGCGTGTTAATTAAAAATGTTAATTTTTTTTTTGCTCTAGTCCGGTGTTTTGCTTGTTATAAATTAAATTGGATGCGAAAAGACATTGGCAGCCGGATATAGTGTTCAATTGGTTTTTTGATCAAATCCTTTGCTGATTTTTGCTATAAACCCAAACGAACAAACGATTTGAAAACAGAAGTCACAAAGTAACTTGTTTTTAACTTATCAGGAGCAGTGGTTATTACAACCAGCCATATATTCGATTATTTTACAAATTAAATACATAAGTTTGGGAATTGCATTGTTTTGCTAACTATTTTCTTGAGCTAGAAGAACAACACTTTTAAAAGAAAATTATATTTATTATAATATTCATAGTTATGAGCAAAACCATGCCAAATGACCTACGGCCGAATGTCGACAACTTGCTTAGCAAACTGAGTATTTTCCCAGAAGGAGTAATGTTTAAAGGTCGAAAATAACTTTTTGAAAAGGCGTGTGCGTATGAAATCAGTGGAAAATGTTAGATTATTTCGGTAAATAACTATCATTTAGTTGTAGATCACTTTATTTTAAGCCACTTTGCAAAAAACAGCTTTTGTAGCTCTTGAATTGGCTGCATTAAAGCAATTTTGCCTAAGGCGGCTCTTTTTTAATTTAAATTTCTCAGTGAAGTTGTGTTCAGACTCTTAGAGCTTTGAGAAACTTTCTTCACAAGGCATTGTTAATTCTCTACACATTATTTTTAGACAATTTTTTTAAACAACCAACGATTCTCTAGCTACAATGCATGGAAATAAAACTTTTTGTAAAACATTCTAATCTTTCCTGCCTTGCTGCAGCTTATCCAAGCTTAACGGTAACACAATTTATCGTTCCGGGAAGGTCCGTTTGGGTCCTGCTAGGCAAGCCTAAACGACGCATTAACAAGCTTGCGAAGCTGTTGGAATTCAGAATGCTTTATTTTTTTTTGTTCATCTATAATTTATTTGACACGGCACAAATACGATTTAATGTTAAACGGCGCCAATTATATCTGGTAGCTTACTTTCTAAAGTATCTTAATAACTAAAAGCAAATTTTTTATCCTCGCTGCCGACTACGAGCTGAAACTAAATGTAACTTAAAGCTAGAATATTTTGCATTGAAAGCACTGGTTTACTGTATGATGGTTTTCATTGCCATAGGTAAGCACATGTTCCGCTGCTGGGCCAAGATATTACGGACTGGCATATTGGGTTGTCTCCCTCGGGCCTTGAGAGTATCAGGCGGGTCTGATTGCTGTTTCCGGATCCGGGGTCTTAACGTGTTCTTGTCATTAGGCTGGATGCAGGCGGAAGGGGGTAGGACTAAACTGGGGCGTGGATGGATTTCAGGAAAACGTATATAAGGGACATGTAGGATAGGTCACGGCTCGCCAAGACATCACGAGCAGGAACAGCCGACTGCCTACCTTCGGCCTGCAGGGAAGCTATTAATTTAGACCTGGCGTCACGGTGTTCAGGGCATGACCAAACAACGTGCTCTATGTCGTGATAACCTTCACCACAGGCACAGATACCACTTTCCCCGAGCCCAACACGACGGAGATGCGCGTCAAATCTATAGTGATTGGACATAAGCCGGGACATCACGCAAATGAAATCCCGACCTACATCCAACCCCTTGAACCACGGATTCGTCGACACCTTGGGGATTATGGAATGTAACCACCTTCCCAGTTCCCCTCTGGTCCAAGCATTTTGCCAACTGAAGATCGTATTCTGATGTACAAATGAGAAAAATTCATTAAAGGCAATTGGTCTTTCATAAATTCCACCGTTTGTTGCGCCCACCTTAGCCAAAGAGTCCGCTTTCTCATTGCCCGGTATCGAGCAGTGAGAAGGGACCCACGCTAAGGTAATCTGAAACGATTTTTCGGATAAAGCACTCAGATGTTCCCGTATTTCCCCCAGGAAATACGGAGAGTGCTTAACATCTTTCATCGATCGGAGAGCCTCAATGGAACTGAGACTGTCCGTAAAGATGAAATAATGGCTCGTGGGCTGTACTGAATTGCAGCCAATTCTGCGACGTAAACAGAAGCAGGATTATCAAGCTTATGGGAGACGGTTAAATTGTTATTGAAAATACCGAAGCCAGTGGACCCATCAAGAAGTGATCCGTCAGTGTAGAACATATTGTCGCAGTTGATGTTTCGATATTTATTGGAAAAAAATTTGGGGATCTGCTGCACGCGTAAATGATCCGGGATTCCACGAGTTTCTTCTATCATGGATGTATCGAAAAAACACAGTAGAATCAGAAGTATTTGATAAGTCGACACGATTTGGAATATTCGAAGAAGGGTTAATATTATGGGACATGTGATTGAAATACAATGTCATAAAACGGGTTTGAGAATTGAGTTCGATTAACCTTTCAAAATTTTCAATCACAGGACGGTTCAAGACCTCACATTTGATAAGAATGCGAGAAGACAGGCTCCAGAAGCGGTTTTTCAATGGTAGTACTCCAGCTAAGACCTCCAAACTCATCGTATGGGTCGACTGCATGCAACCCAAGGCGATACGCAAACAACGATATTGTATTCGCTCCAGTTTAATCAAATGTGTGTTTGCTGCGGAGCGGAAGCAGAAACACCCGTACTCAATAACAGACAATATCGTTGTTTGGTAAAGCCTTATAAGGTCTCCTGGATGGGCTCCCCACCATTGTCCGGTTATTGTACGAAGAAAATTCACTCTTTGTTGACATTTTTTCATCAGATACCTCACGTGACAACCCCAGGTGCATTTAGAGTCGAACCAGACACCAAGATATTTGTGTACCAAAACCTGAGAAATCGTTTTACCCATTAATTGTGTTTGAAGCTGAGCAGGTTCATGCTTCCTAGAAAAAAACTAATATCTCAGTTTTCTCCGGAGAGAATTCGATACCTAGCTGTAAAGCCCAAGCAGACAAATTGTCCAAGGTATCTTGCAATGGTCCTTGCAAATCGGCAGCTTTGGCTCCTGTAACAGAGATTACACTGTCGTCTGCAAGTTGTCTTATCGTGCATGAATTTGCCAGACATTCGTCGATGTCATTTACATAAAAGTTGTAAAGAAGGGGGCTTAAACATGAGCCCTGGGGAAGACCCATGTAGCTAATGCGAAAAGTTGCCAAATCGCCGTGCGTAAAATGCATGTGCTTTTCGGACAGCAAATTGTGCAAAAAATTGTTCAAAATTGGAGAAAATCCTTGTCGGTGAAGTTTACCCGAAAGAATGTCAATAGAAACGGAATCAAAAGCCCCCTTAATGTCCAAGAACGCAGACGCCATTTGTTTTTTGCGAGCATACGCCAGCTGAATATCTGTTGAAAGCAGCGCAAGACAATCATTCGTCCCTTTGGCACGGCGGAAGCCAAATTGAGTATCTGATAGTAGACCATTTGATTCGACCCAGTGGTCCAAACGACGGAGTATCATTTTTTCCATCAATTTCCGGATACAGGATAGCATTGCAATCAGCCTATAAGAGTTGTGATCAGAAGCTGGTTTCCCTGGTTTTTGGATGGCGATCACCTTCACTTGCCTCCAATCCTGCGGTACAATGTTTTGCTCCAGGAACTTATTGAACAAGTTCAACAAGCGCCTCTGGGCATTGCCGGGTAGATTCTTCAACAAGTTGAATTTGATTCTATCTAACCCAGGTGCGTTATTGTTACAGGACAGGAGGGCAACTGAAAATTCTGCCATCGTAAAAGGTGATTCTATCGCATCGTGACCCGGAGACGTATCGCGAACAAAGTTTTGCGCAGGAACAGAGTCCGGACATACTTTCCTGGCAAAATCAAATATCCACCGACTTGAAGACTCCTCGCTTTCGTTGACCGTTACGCGATTCCGCATTCTTCGGGCTGTGTTCCAAAGAGTGCTCATCGATGTCTCCCTCGACGTCTCGTTCACGAACCGACGCCAATATCCGCGTTTCTTTGCTTCAGCCAGGCTTTTAAGCTTGGTATTAAGCTCCGAATACCGTAAATAGTCGCAGGTATACCTTCCTTCTGGAAGGCCAAAAACGCGTCGGATCTTTGCGTGTAGACATCCGAGCACTCTTTGTCCCACCACGGAGTTGGAGGCCGCTCTTTGATCGTTACGCCGGGATATTTCTTCGTTTGGGCTTGCAACGCGGCGTCGAGGATTAAGCCCGCGAGGAGGTTGTATTCTTCAAGTGGTGGGTGATGTTGAATCGAATCGACCGCTTTTGAAACCATTTCCTCGTATAACTTCCAATCGACATTCCGTGTGAGGTCATACGGAATGTCAATTGGTCGCATGCGAGTTGAACCGTTATTAATTGAAATAAGAATAGGCAGATGGTCGCTACCGTGAGGATCGCGGATTACCTTCCATGTGCAATCCAACCGTAGCGACGTCGAACATAAGGATAGATCCAAAGCGCTTGGGCGCGCTGGAGGTTTCGGGATACGTGTCATTTCACCGTTGTTCAAAATAGTCATGTCGAAGTCATCGCAAAGGTTATAGATTAAAGTGGAGCGGTTATCATTGTAAGGGGAACCCCAAGCCACGCCATGAGAGTTGAAGTCTCCCAAAATCAAACGTGGCGAGGGAAGAAGTTCTATTAAATCAAAGAGCAACCGTTGCCCAACCTGTGCTCTGGGAGTAATATATATTGAGGCAATACAAAGCTCTTTACCTTGTATTGTCATTTGACATGCGACAACTTCGATGCCTGGAATCGAGGGGAGGTTAATACGATAAAAAGAATAGCACTTTTTAATCCCTAAAAGTACTCCTCCATATGGGGTGTCTCGATCAAGGAAGTTGAGATCAATATTTGAAGTAAGCCAAGTTTCACAAAGGGAAAATGCATCGCATTTGTTTCTATTTATCAAAACTTTAAATGAATCCATTTTTGGTAAAATACTTCTACAATTCCACTGTAAGACAGAGATAGAATCCTTCGTATACGCAGTTGAGTTAGGCATCGAAGGATACAATCGCTGCAAGGAGGGACCATTGGGCAGTCAACTGCTTAAAAAATGATCTAACTGTTGGGAGGAATGCTGTAAGAAAAATTTTAATTGGATCGGGTACATTGAAAGTTTCAAAAATCCAGTCCACAATGTCAGAAAATTTCTCTAATCCAGAGTTTGTTTCATCAACTGGGAGTGCAAAAGGAACAACTGGGATTTGAGATGTTCCTGGCAGTGCTGGGAACTCCTTCTGGGACTTTAAATTTGCAAGCCCAGGAGGAGTTTGCTTTGGTTTTTCCGCAGCACTGTTTGATTTGTTTGTAACTTTCATTTCACTTTGGGAAATCTTAGGACCTTTTCGGGGAAGTTTAGGAGAGGAAATATTTTTCCTCTTTCTAGACGCCCCAGGATTGGCATAAGTTGTTCCCGCTGGTGAATCGTCAGAATCGGTTTCATCAGAGGACAACAGTTCAAGGGGTTCGATGTTATGGTAGAAGTGGTCACGGTCTTCTTCAGCATCTCAGCGTAAGATCGCTTTGAACGCTCCTTAAGTGACCGCTTGATTTAATCTCTGCGCTGCATGTACACCGGGCATGTGGAGAGCTCATGCTGATTTTCCCCGCAGTGAATACATTTTTCACCATTTACACTGCAAGAATCGTCCGCATGAGTATCTCCACACTTGCTACATCGTGCCTTATTGCAGCAGTAGGCGGCTGTGTGGCCTAGCTGCTTGCGATTGGTGCAATTCATAACACGGGGTACATACAATCGCACAGGCAGACGAACCCGATCGATCGAGACGTGGCTAGGGAGAGCAGATCCGGCAAACGTAACACGAAACGAGTCTGACGGAGTGTACACTTTTGTGCCGTCGACAAGAGACACAGACCGCAATTGCTTGCAATCTATGATCTTTACTTTTACGTCGTGACACAAAGCATTTTTGAAGCAGCCAAAACCGCTTGCCAAGATACACTCGACCGACAGCTCGAATCGGTTATGACACCGTCGATCTCCACGTCTCGTGCGGGTATATAAACGCGATACTCGCGTGTGAAAAGCTCGGAGCGAGCAATGGCGTTGGCCTGTTCCAGGTCGCTGACAACGACACGGAGCTTGTTGGGTCTGACCTTGGAGATTTCGGTCACGGGCTTGTACCCCTCCGTCAGGTCTTTCGAAATCTGCAGGATGTTTAACGGTTTCGATTTCGGTCCTGCTTTTGGCCGAAAGAAAACAGTAAAGCTGCCCTGAGATCCGTCCGGGTAAAGCCTGGGGCGAGGGGGGACTGGAGAATTAACAGAGGAAGGGTTGGCAGGAGGGACAGGGTCGGAGGGGTTCGGGGATGGTGGCACGGGAGGCGAGGGATCTACATCCATCGCGCTAAATCTAGCGCACTAGCGCCGACAGAACACGTACCTATTTACTTCTCCTTTCAGCAGGGTTGGTTGTCCGAACGGTCGAAGCTGCAGCCGTTACAGCCAGCAGCACCAATACAGCAGCTCCAAACAGCCACCAGCAGCGAGCCGGGTGTGTGATCACTCAGCACAGCGACACAACTCGCTGTCAACTGTTGGCTTCTTCTTTTTCCTCCTTTGTGTTGAGATTCTCGTCCACTGCTGTAGCACAAATCACTTAGCAGCCAAATCGGTTTACGCACCAGCAAACAGCCACGATGCGAAACAGTTGCACAAAGGCGGGCGACCTTGAACCTTCACTCGACCAGGCAAACAATGCCAACACTTGCTCGCGCGTCTTTTGTTTTATATTCTATCGGAGCGATCACCAAACACATCCGATACTGATGCGTGTTCGGCACAGAGTGTTCAGAATGCTTTACGCTTGGAATTATTGCTATTAGGGTGCGTGAATTTTAACCTTCGAACCATTCCCGTTATTGTCTATGCGATTGATAAACCGGTAATCCACAAGTGCATGTATAGCATGTTACAGCTGAAAATTCTCGACTTCCTAGAAGGACAATTACTTTTATCAGCAATTCCTTCGAAGCTGATAGTATTTCTCTTGTCGTTCGATGACCAGACCAGCAAGAAAGCAGCCGTTCGCCAATAGTTTGGATTACCTTCCACGCCAGAGGATGGTTTGTCATTGTCATAGTGAAACAGTGCAAAAGGAAACCGCCCAACTCCCCCTTCTGGACGGCTCTCCAAGTACCGATGCGAAGCTTTACGAAACACAATCTGTATTTGTGGTATGGCAGTACTACTGGTTCTCTTGCCTAGCATATCTTACGCCGCCTCCCGGATTAGCTTCTCCCGTGGGCGGAAAATGTGCGTGTCAATGAGGTGCGGTTAGATAATGCTTCGAGCCAACTCTATGTAGGATGCTGGGATGCGATGGCGAAAGGGCAGGAAAAATAGATTACCGTTCGTTCGCTTGAAAAGCCTGGAATACAAACAGTGTCAGAATATGCTGTTAGATTAGAACAAGTCAGCCCAACGGTGGTGTTAGAATCTGGCTGGGGTTATCAAAGGAAAAAGTTTATTAATGCAATTCTGTTGCTTGAAATTGATCCCGCTGAAGAATATCCCATTTTAGGCATAATACTACAACGCATTTATAACGCTAATGAACCTTCATTTTGGCGAAATGTTTGCAGAGTACTTTCTTGGGTTTTCCAGCCTGCTGATTTCGTTTTGCAAAACTTTCCTATAAGATTTCTAAAATAAGTATCATATTTGTTCTCTGTAAATCCACAGTACAATATCATTCGCAGTGAGCTATGAAAGCGAACGGACGCGAAAAAATTTTGTGTCACAATTTTTTAAAGTTTCGATTGTGCTTTGCGAGAATATACCTACAGATATTTGGACGACTGGAATTGGTAAGCTTATCCTGTTTCTGCTGCCCTGGATTCAATCAACCTGCGCAGGAGGTCTTTTGTTGCTGTTCATTGCTGACAGTTGCCGCATCGTTTTGGTGTTGGAGTGCTGAGCGTTACAGAGGACCGGCTCCGGAGGATACTCATTGCAACGAGGGTGAGGAGGCCAAAGGTGAAGGATAATCATCGGTCGGCGTGCGCTGCTTTCTCGAAGGTGTTGTGCCGTGCGGCGTGTGCCTCGGTGCTTAAAACAGTTAGGGGAGGATTGTACAAAACGCACCATTTAAGCATTTTCGCGATTTACAGCGCTTCAAATCATTTCAAAGCGACATTGAACGTGTAGGATGATTGTAGGATCTATATATTGTATATTTATGACGAAGTTTATCATAAAATACTCGATTTCAATGTCTTTTTTGGTAAAAATTACCATTGCCGCCAAACAAGCCCGTGACCAAAACGCACCACAACAAGGGTCAGTATGCTCCAAAGCAGTAGGCTAATATGCCACTAGCAGATATCAGCACGCGAAGTGAGAAGCGCTCGAAGTCTCGAAAGTAAAATCAAAAATAATGGAACATGCTCTAAGTTGTCAAGCAATCACCTGCAAGCTCTTCATAGTGCATTCTGCCCCAATTTTAATTTTGATTGTTTTTAGGTAAAAGTTGACGAAAGTTAGTGAGATAATTAGAAATACTCATAACATCATAAACTCTAGAAGTGTAAAGATTAGGGGAACCATAGTTCTCTGTATTGTTTACAAGTCAGTTAATCATAAAAGCTTGAATAAAATTCATGAATAATTACATGTTGGACAAACCACAGCCAATTGCACAGTTTTTTGAGTATTTTAGTAATTATGGCACACATTTTTCATATGAGAACTGTAGAGAATCTGGGTTTTTATGAGAAAAGCGAAGAATTTCGTCATAAAAAGCCTCATGTTTAAGTATTTTGGGGAATTAATAGCATGGGCCATCTTACCCAACTGGTGTGTCTTGTACGGTTCTCCCCTAAGTAGCTATTTGTTTTTTTATTCATTCTTTTATTCTGGTGTGTTTTTTTTTTCAACTTTGGTGGACGATTCACGCGATGGAGGTGGACGTGAGCCTAAACCACTAGCATCACTGCTTATGTTTTGTTTGTTGATATTTCGGTGCTTTTAAAATTGTCGATTTTTCGTGTAATTTCGATTCCGTTTCGCGTTCAACACGTTACGTTACGTTTGTGACTTCTCTCGGTACATTCTATTATTGGAGAATAATTTATATGTGCGTGTTGTGATTAGTTTATCGGTAGTGAATTGTGCAGCTTGAAGTGACATTCTTCGCATCTTGCTACACACTGCCTACCTACTAGCAATGGGCGATATTGTATCGGTATCGGAAATATCGATACTTTCGAGGCGATATTTCGATTTTTTGAATCGATACACAAGCATCCGATACTAGACTGTATCGATACTTGTATCGATATTCTTTTATGCATACGGACCAGCTAGCTGACATCGCGCCATGTTACAAGGGCTAACATCTCAATGTGTACACGAGATCACCGCCACTTTTCATACGCTATGTTATGCTGTCTGTCAGTGTCAGTGGAGCCCACACATCGTAGAACCGCTGCGATGTTTGCTGCGATAAAGCAAAGCAAATCGGATAGAGATGCCAGCTAATTGATACGAGCTGGAACCACTGAAAAGCTGCCACTGTCAGTATAAATATCGCACAAGTCTATTGGCACTAGCAAAACTTAGATGGAGAAATAGATAGAGAGAATATTGTGAGCCAAACGAACTGTCAAAATCTGAGCCAAGCGCAGCATAGGGCCAAATTCGAAATTTGTTTTACTTAAGCCACACATTTAAAGCCAAAAAGGAGTGCTCAATAATAACGTGTTCTCGAATGCTTTCAAAAATAGGCATAGCTCTACGTTGCATTATTAAGCCACAAAACTTATATTGTTTCTCTGACAATTGATTAAAATATTGTTTGTCTACATTTATACTCAGCTCATTAGTTTTTATTTGAATTAATTCTACTTTCTGCGTTAAAATGCATCCACAAACTTCTCAAACGAAATTCAACGTTATTAAAAATGATGTTTGGCTTCGATTTAGTTGGACTATAACACAACGAGCGGGAGCCCAACTTAAATGTAGCCCAACTAAACATAGCCCAACGAGCGAAATTTGACTGTATTTCAAAAACAAATATAAGTTTTTTGGTTACACTGTTCAGATCTAATATTGGCAAGCGGAAACTAACTCATGCTTTCCGTCGACACAAGTTAGAGTACAAGTGAAAAATAAAATTGCAATATTATTTAGTTAGAAAAATTCAGCGGTAGACTTCACTATCTTATTTCCGCTGACATATCTAACTTTTTTATGTCATCAACTTCCTCATCAATTAATATGGAAGTGTGTCAATAATTTATACAAATAAGACGGGAGCTTCACAGCCCATTGGGCCAGTGAATACAAATCTTGGAGATATAAGTTGTTTAATTCATTTGTTTGCCAAAGCTCAGAATTTCTGCATTACCTGTATGTATTTGTTTGTGAAGTCATTTGATTCACGCTGCTCTAGAGAATGCGGATAGATACCAGAAAAACAACAAAAAGTCGGCACATCAAATTTTTATTACTGGAAGCCAAAATTTTGCTGATTTTTGGTGTGCTGTGCTTTCAGCAATCTGTTCAGCAAAATGAAATTTGCTAATTATTCAGTAATGCTCAATTGCATAAAAGTGACAGCGCAGTGTTGCTGATATTCGGCTCATACCACTCATAAGCATTCACCTTGGCCAAGCTAGTTCGGAAAAAGCTCGCTTCGTATCTATTCTTGAACGAACCGAGCAATGCCTTCGTTTTGAATCACCACATGCTGTTTAAAAGCATTGAGCGTTCGTGTTCTCTGCTTTTCCATTTTGCTCGTTATCTTTCACCCTTCCCGAAGCGAAGCAATCGTCTGCAAGGAGTGGAAACGACGAGCATTCACGTTGAGGCTTATTTGAAAATTCGTAGTGAACGCAATTGGTCGTAGCAATGAGCCCGCCGAAAGGAAGAGGAAATTTGAGGCGAAAATTTTTGGACGCGGTGGAAGAAGTAAAAGAGATCAATGGAAGCAAATACCGTTGCTTGATTGATTTAGACTCGGAAAGAAAATGTGTTAACGTGCAACATAAAAACTTTAACGCCTACAACTTTAAGCGGCACATTAATTGTAGCCATCCGGAAGTGGCTAAACGCATGGACATTGTAATTGACACCAACGAACCGGGTACAAGTAACGCGCCGCCAGGTACAGTGTCAGTAAAGTAAAAATCGCAAAAAGTGACAGTGCATACGAATCGGGACAATGTGCTCCTGGGCACTTTGCAAATGGTAACGGAGCACAACCTTCCCATGAGGTATCCCGATTGGGGTGGCTCAAAGTTGCTTTGAGAGCCATTGTGGGCAGCGTGTAATCTCAAAATTACTCGAAATACGCTTCCAAACCTTGTTCACCGTGCCGCTGAAATTAAGCGGAAAATAATGTCTGTGAAATTTGAAAAGAAGGCAGTGAATTTAAAAGTTGATGCGGCTACCCGGCATGGAAAATCCATATTCGGGATTAATTCAACAATCGTAGATGACGACGGCGTTGTACAAATAATGCACCTTGGTAAGTTAATAACAATATTAACTATGTATGATAGCATTCCTAGACATTTTCTGGTTTACGCGAATTTTGTATTGTAATGTAATATAATTATGTAATGTAGTATCAAATGAGCTAGGTATTCTTTTCTATTATCGCATGTGTTTGATACGGATAGTCTCAGATTTTTATAAAAACCAGTCCGCAAGTCAACTTTTCCGAAAAAACTACAAATACAATTTCCCGAGTTTCCTCCACTTCCAGTTTCAGATAAATATAACTCATGAATTAAGCATTGTTAAAGTCGTGTAAAACTTTCTGAAACTTTTTGTTCCATGTACATTTTTCTGTTTTTCTGATTTCTGATTTTTTTAGATCTGAGATATTTACAAAAAAGTATCGAGAGACCGCGCGTCTCCATACAAATTTAAAGTTTTCCGGCTTTCTCTGACCCTTCGCAAATTCGTAACTAATGACTCAAGCATTACAGAACAAATCTAACTTTACAAAAAATTAATGAACTTTTTTGAGGAATTCGAAACAAAAGTGATTTTATTCCTGAAGAATGTTTTTTAATGCACATAAATATCTTAAAAATTTTCTATGGCTTCGGAAAATTTTTTTATCAAAGAAAACTTTGAAATTTCCTCGACCATTTAACTACTGTTGGAAAATTTTGTAGATCGTTAATTTCTGGATTTCAATTTAATTGTGAAATTTTGTCTTGTTCTACGCGATATTTATATTGCTTTTAGCCAAAATCATTCTGCTTGGAGTGGCTTTAAAAAATTGGTCAGTTTTGATTATTTATATTTGAGCCATGAAAAATAAGTACACTCATAACACTTCTCCAGATGTCCACTATTATAATAGAAAACATGTGTTTTCTTGTTATATTTATATGTTCTTTGTCATAAAAATTTCTTTGAAAAGCTTTTGTTTTATTATACTTTTCATGATTTTTAAATTGTTTTAGTTGAAATTTTGTAAAACAATTGTTTTAAGACATTTGTCATAAGTTTTTAAAAATAGGCATTATTCAAGTAATTTTTAGATAAATTTTAATTCAAAATGAATTTAAAAAAACCGTTGTAATTTTGTCAATACCCTGCAAATTATTACCCCATGTCAAAGACTTTCTCCGATCAAACAAATTTCTATTTCAATGTAGCTGCTCATGAAATGCCAGAGCGACAGACCAAAGAAAATCTGCAACGTGTGATCGACGAAGAGATCAAAATTTTTGGAATCGACTACAAACAGCTATTGGCGATCACGAGTGATAACGGCCAGAATATTTTAGCAGCTGTTCGATTTTTGAAATCTCTAATGGGCGATGCCTTGGAAGGTTCTCTGGGTAGTGTTCTTCGCAAAGAATACTCGCTTGCTATGAACTCTTGTACTGCCGACGATCCTGATATATCAGAGCCCACTGAAACCAAACCACACGAGGAGAAAGAAGACATACCGGAATCCGAGTTGGTCATGATACCAGAAAACGATGATTTTGTGGAAGAACCTGCAAACGGTACTGCAATTGATGACTCACAGTTGGAAGACGATCAAGATGACCAGATCATAAACGTGGATATTATGGAGAGCGTGAGATGCGGAGCTCACACAGCTCAATTGGCTGTTTGGGACGTTCTACGAGAATACGACACTCGGCTCTCGAATCTAAACAAAAAATGCTTGAGGATGTATCTCAAAGCCAATCGCCAACTTTTCACCTTCCATAAAACAGCTTTACCACCGAAAACATGCGAAACTCGATGGAACGTATGGTATCTACTGATGCGCTATCTCAAGGAATTTGAAGGATCACCATTTTTGTCGCTGATTCAGAATAATGACCCAGAAATAGGTAAGACTCAATATTTGTTGATGTTCATTCTATAGAAAATGCTTGCTATATTACTGCTCAAGCTGCTTTATTTAATATTTCCTAAACTACATTTTTTATGTCTGTGCAACTCAGTTTTTCGAAAAATTTCCCATGCACCTGTATTCAAATTTTTAAAGAACAGCTGTTCGTTGTTGAACTCAGGTAGGATCAGTCGAAAATTATTTGCCCTACCATCAGCTATATTACAGAGATTTATTCAATGACAATAATTCTTCAGGTGTACGGACAATTTTTTATGCTTACACGAAGATTCTAAAACCGTATTCGTTTTTTCTTAACTGTCGAAATATCAATAACTGAATTTTCTCTTGTTTAATCAATAAACCTCACACTATGACAGTTATTTTCAAAAAACATTTCAGTGTTAACATGTTATGCTATGCACTTCTGATCTTTTTAAAATTTTTGAAAACTAAGATTCCATCCACATTTTTTTGTGAAAAATAAAGATTGAATGGTTTCGAGAAATTTTTCTTGATATATGTTTTTTTTTAAAGTTGTTTGATTTCCAATTGTTTAAAAAAAAAATTTTTTTCTGCGGAAAAATATGGAAATGTTCTTGTGATATTTACGGGGAAAGTATCTTGTAGTCATAATATACATTTCGCATTGAGTTAACTTTATGCTGCTGCCTTAAGTTTCTGGAATTTCTTCAAACATTACCAAACTCTGTAATAATTTCTATAACTACAATTTATTTGAATGGTAAAGTAACACTTTACTTTCCAGATTTTTCACGCCAATGGAAATTCATCAACCAATTCTGTGAGGCGTTTGAGCCTGTATTTATGCTTACATTAAAATGTCAAAAAGATCACGTCCCTATTTCACAATTTTACGCTGATTGGCTGACTAGCATGGCAAAAATTCATGTAGCAAGTACAAAAAATAACAACACCCTGGCCAAAAAGCTTCTCAAAGCAATGGATAAAAGATCCAAGACACTACGCGACAGCATGCCCTTTAAAGCGTGCTTATACATAGATCCTCGGTTTAATTTTGTTGGGTCGAATCGTCTTACTGCTGATGAAAAAAATGATATTCAGGTTTTTAAAATACACGTTTAGGTAGATTGTTATTATTCAATTGAAAATTTACGTTTTTATTTTCTCAGAAATATCTTTTGGCTCTTCACATTAGACTGAATGACATTGAAGGGCTAAATGACGACAAATGCGAGTACAGTGATAAAGAGACGATCTCTGATGACTTCGTTGAAGAATATCTGGCGTGTTTTTATGAAGAAAAAGCAACACCCAACTTGAATTCTTCCAACAGCGCTGACACCGATTCTCTTATGGCGGAGATTATGAAGCTAGAAACGCGTCCCAAAGTGCCAATCACAGAATCACAAGGAGTTTCTGTGCCTATGCCATCTACTAGCTCGCAAGATCCGTCTTCTACTGCTAAATTCCAAACATCGCAGCCTTTTGACATCATGAAATACTGGAAGCAGCGAAAGGTATCAAGTCCCCGACTTTATCGACTTGCAATGGTACTGCTGTCCATACCATCAACACAAGCTACCGTGGAAAGACTGTTTAGCCATTTGCGACTAGTTCTTACAGATTCACGAACTAAGCTAAGTGATAAAATGGTGAAGGACATTTTGCTCCTTAAAATGAACAAAAATTTATGGCCGGAAGTTATTGAAATTCTTTTGTCTGAGCTGTAAGTAGCTTTCGTAAGCGTAACTTCGCGGATAAAGTGCTATGTTTCCGTAAATGTTGTTCACCGTCTTTTTTATGATGACCCAATTTTTGGTTTTGTTTTAGTTTTAAATCCATGATAGAAATACTGCCACGCAAACCATTTCATTTGAATAAAACAATGAAACAGATTTCTCATAGTGCGTTTATTATATGCAGTATACACAGAAAGAAAAAATTCAAATTTCCTAAGCAAAACCCAGAACCCATTTTCGTGCTTTCTGTATATATATATATATATATATATATATATATATATATATATATATATATATATATATATATATATATATATATATACATATATATATATATATATATATATATATATATATATATATATATATATATATATATATATATATATATATATATATATATATATATATATATATATATATATATATAGTTCGGCTTCCAGAAAGGTAGATCCACGCTGGATGCTATTCTCTCTGTCACCAAGACGGCAGAGGTAGCACTCCAGCGTAAGAGTTGGGGCATTCGCTATTGCGCAATCGTCACGCTTGACGTGAAGAATGCATTCAATAGCGCCAGTTGGGACTCCATAGCGCTCGCGCTTAGGAGCATCCACGTACCGGTGTCGTTGTACAAGATTTTGGAAAATTATTTCCAGAATCGGGTACTAGTTTACAACACGGAGGAGGGTCAGAAGTGCGTCCCAATCACCGCAGGGGTACCGCAAGGTTCCATCCTGGGCCCGGTGTTGTGGAATGTCATGTATGACGGGGTGTTGAAACTAAAGTTCCCTGTAGGGGTTGTGATCGTCGACATCACGCTAGAGGTCTACGGCGAGTCGATCGAAGAGGTCGAGTTGACGGCCGCGCACTGCATACGCAAGGTCGAAGACTGGATGCACTCTAGGAAACTGGAGTTAGCGCACCATAAAACGGAGGTTACGGTTGTGAACAACCGCAAATTAGAGCAACAGGCGGTGGTCAGAGTCGGTGACTGCACCATTACCTCAAGGCGTTCCTTGAAGCTCTTGGGGGTTATGGTTGACGATGAGCTCACATTTAAGAGTCACGTCGACTATGCCTGTAAGAGAGCTTCAACGGCCGCTGCAGGACTATCTCGAATGATGTCCAATAGCTCAGCGGTATATGGCAGCAAGCGTAAACTTCTTGCCAGCGTGGTTTCGTCCATACTTAGGTATGGTGGGCCAGCGTGGTCCAAAGCGTTAGGTACCAACAGTCATCGTCGAAAACTGGAAAGTACCTACAGTCTCATGTGCCTGAGGATTGTGAGCGCGTACCGTACAGTGTCATACGACGCAATCTGCGTCCTGTCCGGCATGATGCCTATCAGCATAGCCATCAAGGAGGACGTAGAATGCTTCGATCAACGTGACACAAGGGGTATACGAGGCACCAGAAGGTCATTCTCGATGATCAGATGGCAGCAGGAATGATCCAATTCCGCAAAGGGTAGATGGACGCATCGACTTATTCCGGACGTATCCGGATGGGTCGGGAGGCGCCATGGAGAAGTTAACTTCCACTTGACACAGATTCTGTCAGGTCATGGTTGCTTCAGGCAGTATCTACACAGATTCGGGCATGCGGGGTCCCCCATGTGTCCCGAGTGCGCGGATGCGGAAGAAACTGCTGAGCATGTCTTCTTCGTGTGCCCTCGTTTTGTGCATGCGCGGAGCGACATGATGGTAGTGAGCGGGCCAGACACCACTCCGGACAACCTAGTTCGGAGGATGTGTAAAGACCCAAACATTTGGAGGGCGGTTTGTACAGCCGCCTCTCAAATAGTTTTAGAATTGCAAAACAGGCGACAGGTTGACCACCGACACGCCAGTGTTAGCTAACGGCCAGTCTCCAGGTTAGTTAGCTAAGTTAGCAAAGAGATCTATAGAACCAAGAGGGTGCACAGAGCACAAAAGCCGCTCCCCGAAGCAATACCTAGCGGTGGTCCCGGGGAGTATTATGGGCTGGAGACTGGAGGGGTTTTAGTGGGTCCGGTCACTGATTCAAACCAACCCCACACTCCCTGAGGTTGGTCACCTCAGGGGTTTGGATGCAAATTTCCCCTCCACCTCAAACAAAAAAAAAAAAAAACATATATATATATATATATATATATATATATATATATATATATATATATATATATATATATATATATATATATATATATATATATATATATATATATATATATATATATATATATATATATATATATATATATATATATATATATATATATATATATATATATATATATATATGTATATATAGGGTCCCTTGTCTTTTTTCTTTGCAGGTTCGTTAGAAGGTTTATGTGCTGTGGGTCTCTTTGATGAGATTTATCAAACATAAATCCTTTGTATATCAAAACACCGTTAATATCACATATCAAGGGAAGTTTGTGCTGTGGGTCTCTGTATATAGAGATTAATCAAACAAATTTCTCTTTCCACTCTTAATATCACATATCAAGGAAAGTTTGTGCTGTGGGTCTCTGTATAGAGATTAATCAAACAAATTTCTCTTTCCGCTCTGAGGGCAGTAACGTTAGGTTATCGGTCAGGAATTACCGGAGAGAAATCAAACGTTATTTTTCAACAGGGTTCGTTCAACAGTTTATGGGCCCAGGATAAACGGTTGTTGTATTGGATAGACATTTATAGGTTTTTCTTAGTAAAGTTTAAAGTTAGAAGAAACTTCTGTAGGTTTTAGTATTAATATGGAGAATAGGGCAAGACAAGTAATCATCTCCATTTTCAAAGGGGATGAAAAGCCATTTCATTTTGGAAATTTCGCATAGAGCTTCATTTCAAACAAGAAGGACTTTTACATACCATTGAAAAATCTCCCAAAGTAGAAGATTATTTTGAACCGGTAGCGGGTGCTACTCCTGAAGAAGAAGCAGGACGTAAATTATTACTCAAAGATAGATTGCGAGAGGATGAATTGGCTGTCAATGAAATTTTGATGTTTCTGAACGATGACGCGTTGGTGCATGTCCTAGAATGTATTTATGCGAAGGAAATTATGTCAAAATTGCAAGAAGTTTATCAGCGCCATGGTCCGGTAGCTATGCTCGGATTGCGGTCGCAATTATATCTTTTGCGCAGTCAGCGGTTCAATTCATTCCAAGCACTTTTTACACACCATCAAGATATTTTTCATAAACTATATAGTATGGGAGAAGTAGTGGGCATCAAAGATTTTGTCATTTGAGTAATGACAATATTTTAAAAATAGTTAAAAAAATGAGATGGTTGAGGGGCTTAACCTGAAGCCAGATTCGATTTTTTCCGAATCTTCTCTTTGTGAAGTTTGTATTGAGGGAAAGCTAACTAGAAAACCATTTAAAAGAGAAAAAGTAGTCAGGTCCATGAGGCCGTTAGAGTTAGTCCACACTGATGTCTGTGGCCAGATGACTGTGCCTACCCATGATGGGTATAGATATTTTGTGAGTTTCATTGATGATTTCACTCACTTTGTGGTTGTCTATCTGATTGAGAGAAAAAGTGATGTATTCCATAAATTTATTGAGTATGAAGCGATGGTAACAGCTCTATTTTCTTTTAGAATCTGTCGCTTGAGATCAGATAATGGTGGTGAAAATTATGGGAAAGAGTTCATGGATTTTTGTAGGAAGAAGGGAATCTTAATGATTCCTACTATTCCTTACACACCTCAGCAGAATGGGGTAAGCGAACGCATGAATCGTACTCTTATGGATAAGGTAAGAACGATTTTGCATGAAAGCAAAATACTTCATGAAATGTGGGGAGAAGCGGTTTATGTTTCCATGTATGTTACGAACAGAAGCCCCACTAGTGCTTTAACCAAATGTAAAACGCCTTTTGAAATGTGGTTCGGTGTAAAGCCTGACGTAACGAAATTGAAAACGTTTGGATGTGTGGTGTATGTCCACATTGGTAAGGAGCATAGGTCCAAGTTAGATGTAAAAGCCCGGGTTCTTGTAATGGTTGGTTATGCTCCAAACGGTTTTCGGCTCTGGGATTGCGAGACTAGAAAGGTCATTGTATCCAGAGATGTAATATTTGACGAAAGCAAATTTTACTTTTGGGAAAAACATGGGAAACAAGATGAAACTGAGCTACTTGATTTTGAGGCACGTTATGTGGTAAAAGTGCCACCGAAATTACCACTAACTAACAAAATTACCGCCCATCTACCAACTGTCACTGTAGCGATTTAGAGCGAATTTTTATTTTTCATTTAAAAACCGAGGGCAAATGATATAAAGTTTTAAAAAATCACGTTTTGTTTAGAAAATTACACTCTTTTGAATATATATAATAATCGGAAATCCGTGAATAGCTAAACAACCCATTTATACAGGTTTGGATTGCTCTTAGTGCATCCGATACAATAGACCATTTCACGAACTGACAGGTGTCTCGGATCCTGCTGATGTTGATGATGCCTTCACGTGCATTATGTCAGCGGTTACAAACTTTCTGTCAAAATTTCGTTCATGAATCAAGTTCACAAACGTCTCGTGAAATGGTCTATGGAATGAGCGACAACGAAAACACTCAGTAGAAAAAAAAACCGCCAAAAGAGTACACGCGGTAAAAGAAGATAGCAATAAACTAAAAAGCCGTATCGTTAGTACATGTTGTGTACGAAAACTCGTTAAAAATGATTGATAAACCAGAAAACGCAAACAAAACAAAATCTCCATAAATATAGCCAAAAAAGGTCGTAAAAAGCTTATGCCGAACAAAAACTGATTTTTTGTTTAATCGATTTTTCAGACACGATTTTCCACTGAATCGATTTTATTGATTTTGATCGATCGATTCAGGAGAATCGATTTTTTTTTTCAAAGATCGCCCATGGCTAATGTGAAAAACTCTTTCTCGAAAAAAAAATGGTTTAGGTATAGACCACTCTGTTCCGCAACGGCTCATATATTCTCTACTTTGCGCAAGCAATATAGCCTTTCATTCACACTGCCAGCCATTCCATCCATTCCACTGTCATCATTCCAGCCAGCCACCAGCGCATCGCACTCGAGTTTATCGCTTCATAGAGAGCATTCGTAGGGAGTGGGAATTAGCACTCTTCGTGAAGTCTTCGGCTTTCTGACGAGCATTCGACACGACCGCGCTTCACGAAGTAGCGAACAAACGGGTGAGTTGTGATTATTCTGTTTACCGAAAGAAGCACTAGGCGAAGAATGAGAGTATGTAAGTAGAACGGAAAATAAAAACATTCTAGCCCTCGCTCGTAGCAGGCATGCTCTCGCACACGAGAGGAGAACCTCTCCCTTACGGTGCTTATGAGGCTGCTGCGAACTGAATATAGGGCTATTCTCACTGCTTCCGTTCCGGGACCGGGCCGTGGCTGTTCCGCGTGTCGTCCGGGCTCGTTTGAGATTGATTGCATGCGTTCTTATGAAGGCATTCACACCAACGCGCCGTGCCCAGACCGGGACAGCGTTGAGTTGCCGTCGTGCTGCCGCAGTGTGAGAGAAAAACTATCGTTGCCGACGATACTTTGTGTTGGCCGGAGAGTGCACGGAAGGCACTCGGGTGGATGCGTGTATGTTGTAGTGACATATTTCGCGCGGAGTGAGCTGCGGTATGAAAAAAAAAAGAGAAAGACGTTCTTTCACATACACACATCAACATTTCTCAGCCAGAGCGCAGCGCAGGCACGGTTCAAGCACGGCGCAGTGTGAATGCATGAAAAGTCCCGGACGAGCCCGGTCCCGGAACGGAAGCAGTGGGAATAGCCCTTATAGAGTGAATGAAGCTTCAATGTGATAATCAGCAACACAGGTCGTTTGCTGCATGTTCAGTAAAACAAAATACAACTTGCTGGTTTTCAGCTATGACAATTTGCCGTTTATTCAGCAAAGCATAAATCAATTTGCTGGTTAACCAGTTAGTTCAAGGGAACCATGTTTCCGTCAGGCACCAGATTCCATCCACCCATCGGATCATAGGCAAATTACTATTGAACTAGAGATGTATGATTATCATTTCAACTTTCAAGTTCATTTAGCCCAACAAGGACTTAGCTATGGTCCCATATTCGCTATCAGGGGCTTAGCGATGATCCCGTACCAGCTGCACAGCGATTTGGCGCGTTTTACTAATGACAGCTTGACGTAAATTTTTTGCCATATCCATATCAATTCTTTTGATGGATTCCAGCAAACATTCATTTACTGTTTTCTGTTCAGCAAATAGTTTTGCTGTATTTTCGCGAATCACTGAATCGATTACTGGTTTTCAGTAAATGAAAACATCAAAAATTCAAAAAATGATCTCAGCTATTATATCGATACTTCTGGTATCGATACTGTTTGACCGATATTTTGGGTATCTCGATATATTTGGTTCCTCGGGTATCGATACTGAAGAATCGATACTCTCCGTCGTATCGCCCAATGCTACTACGTACTGCTACGCTCGATTTTTTTTTCCGAAGCGCCATCTACCAGATTCTTCCGATACTACTCCTTGCTTGCAAGTTTACTGTACACCTGTTGCATAATCGACAGGCGCATTTCCACAGTGTGATTTCGCTTCGTCAATTACTGACAACATGACTGCAGCTTGTCACACCTGTAAAAAAGAGGTAACTGATGCTTCGGTGCAATGCCGTGGTTTTGTAAGGCCGTGTTTCACCTGAAATGTTGCAAGATATCACCTGCTATTGCAGAAGAGATACACCGGAATAAGCAACTTTTCTGGATGTGTCAATCTTGCACTTCACTGATGGGCGATATTCGTTTTCGGGCTGCTGTTGGTACTGCTTTCGAATTTGGACTTAATAATGCTCTCAGCACACATGGTGAAATTGCGAAAAAATTTGAAGACAGAGATCATGGTTGAGCTGAAAAATGAAATTCGTTCGAATTTTACTGCTTTGATCAACTCTAGCTCACACACGCCAAAATCATCGACCCGGCCGATTTATCCGATGCGATCTGTACGTAGCCGAAGGCTGTTTAAAAAGTCTGAAATTGTGGAACGTCGTCAATCTGATCCAATGTGTGGAACTGGCAATTCGCTGTCGCCTTCGGATGGAACATTCACCGTACCACCTCCTAGCCAAAAATTCTGGATCTACTTGTCCCGTATCTCTCGTGACGTCACTGCTGAACAAGTTTGCGAGTTGGCAAAGCAAAGATTGGGCACAAATGTCGTTGAAGCTGTTAAGCTGGTAGCCAAGGAAAAGGATATCAAATCGCTGTCATTCATTTCATTTAAAGTTGGCATTAGTGCTGACCTAAAATCTAAGGCACTTTCGACTTAAACGTGGCCTAGAGGAATGTTGTTCCGCGAGTTCAGAGACAATAATGCTGCTGAAATTTTTTGGAATCCTATTCGATCACTGAATGCAGACCCTCAACAATCTGCAATCATGGATCCGATGTCAACTCACTCCCTAGGACCCCAGGACGAAGTAGTAATGACGGAATAAATTGTATTCAAAACACCATCCTTCCTGTCCTCCAACAACTGGGACGCAATGATAATAGTAATATGGAAGCCCCTAATCCCCCCTCCGCAGTCGTGCCATTCCAGCCAGCGACCAGCAGCCGTCCCAGGCCTGCGTGTGGGCGTGGAGAAGGGGTCTTCCAAATATCTAACGCAGGCAAGTATGATTCTATTTCACACTTGACAAGATCTGATCTGCCTATCGCTTCCAGCATTCCCTCGTTACCGCCTACCATATCTTATCCACCATCTGTTACGACCGAGCTAAGACGTCCTTTGGTCAATGTACGAAACGAACGAAAGTCACGCATCTTTTACCAAAATGTTCGTGGACTTCGGACAAAAGTCGACACTTTCTTTCTGGCTGCTTCCGACTCCGAGTACGATGATATCGTTCTCACTGAAACATGGCTGGACGATTGCATTTTATCGCCGCAGCTTTTTGGCAGTTCATTCACTGTATTTCTAACGGATCGCAGTAGGGTGAATAGTCGAAAATCGCGTGGTGGTAGAGTCTTGATTGCCGTTTCCTCCAGGCACTGCTGCTGCATAGACCCAGCACCGATTAGTTACACGCTTGAGCAACTGTGTGTAAAAATCCAACTGGATAGGTCATCCGTTAGCATTGGAGTGTTGTATCTGCCCCCTTATCGTCGAAATGATCTTGATGTTATTCAGAAACATGCTGACTCAATTGGATCCGTTCTATCCCGTCTGAATCCCCTCGACATTGCTGTTCTTTTTGGGGATTATAACCACCGAGAGCTACATTGGGCACCTTCAGAAAGCAGTGGCCTTGTTGTTGATACAAGTAGATCACGTTTAACCGCAGCTGGAAGTGCTCTGTATGACGCATTCTGTTTTAACGGTTTGACGCAAACAAATCCAGTCAAAAACGCACGTGCTAGAACTCTCGACCTAGTACTGGTGAACGAGCCAGCGCTTCAAAACCTTTCTGTGATGGAGGCCGACGATCCTATGGTGAGAATTGACCCGGATCATCCCGCTCTGGATGTGACTGTGACGGAAGTAGTGCCTATTGCACTTGAATTAGCTCCACAACATCGGGGATTAAATTTTAAGCATGTTGATTACGATGTGTTGAACGAAGCGTTATCGGCAATTGACTGGCAATTCATCGATTCGCAAGAGGATTTGACGGACATTGTCGACATGTTTACCGCGACGATTCGAACAGTAATTGAAGCTCATGTTCCACTGCAACGAGCGCCGATGAAACCTGCTTGGGCTAATCGACATCTCCGTGAGCTGAAGCGCCGTAGACGAGCTGCTCAACGAAACTATCGAACAAATCGCACGTTTCTAGCAAAGCAACGGTTTAAACTCGCAAGCAACACATACAAATTTTACAATCAATTCTTGTACTCTCGTTACATTGAGCGAACTCAAAGAAGCTTACGTCGACATCCAAAAAAGTTCTGGTCTTTTGTTCGTTCTAAACGAAAGGAAAATGGATTACCAGCTTCCATGTTCCTCGGTGATTTGTCTGCTAGCACAGCTTCTTCTAAATGCGAATTATTTGCTGAGCGTTTTAAAGCCGCTTTTTCGTCTTCAGTTGCTACGCCAGATCAGATTGATGCTGCAATACGCGATACTACGCAGGAGAGTTTCCATTGTGGAGTTTTCCAAGTGACAGAAGCGCACGTTCTGAGTGCAATTCGAAAGCTGAAACATTCCAGTTGTCCTGGGCCAGACGGGATCCCGCCATCATTGTTGAAAAACTGCTCAAACAAACTGGTGGCGCCTCTTGTAAAGATGTTTAATCTTTCTCTGCAGCAAGGATTGTTTCCTACTAGTTGGAAAAATTCATTGCTCACACCGATACACAAAAAAGGGGACAAGTGCAACATAGCTCATTACCGAGGAATTACATCATTATGTGCTTGTTCCAAAGTTTTCGAAATAGTCGTCAGATCCATGCTGTTTTCATCGTGCAAAAACTATATTTCTAGTGACCAACATGGGTTTTATCCTAAGAGATCCGTCACAACCAATCTGTCATAGTTCTCTTCGTTGTGTTCTCGCTCAATGGACGCGGGAATGCAAGTGGATGCTGTGTACACGGACTTCAAGGCTGCGTTCGATCGTGTTAATCATGACATCCTTCTACGAAAGCTGGATACGGATACACTGGGGCTCTCCGCTATGCTCGTGAAATGGTTTCGTTCGTACCTGACCGGCAGAGCTGTATGTGTCAGTCTTGGGTCGTCACATTCCGAGCCATTTACAACGTCTTCTGGAGTGCCGCAAGGGAGCAACCTGGGTCCACTTTTATTCTCACTGTTTATAAACGACGTTGCAGCAATTTTACCGCGAGGTACACGACTCCTTTTCGCAGACGATGTAAAAATCTTTCGGATTATAGCCTGTTTCGGAGACTGTTTGGAACTACAAAAGTTGCTTGATGCCTTCAGTGATTGGAGCAACCGTAATCTTCTTACCCTGTGTGTAGAAAAATGTCATGTGATTACCTTTAGCAGAAAGCTTCAATCAATTAGCTTTCCATACAACTTGTCTGGGCAAGCTCTTCAGCGGGTAAGCCAAGTTAAAGATCTTGGCGTAATTTTGGATAGTCAGCTTACATTCCGGGCACACTACGAAGATGTCATTTTAAGAGCCAACAAGCAACTAGGATTCATTTTTAGAATTGCCGATGGATTCCGCGATCCACTGTGCATGAAAGCTTTGTACTGCGCCCTGGTAAGATCGATGCTCGAATCAGCGGTTGTCGCTTGGTGTCGTTCAACGAGGTCTGGATTGATCGCATGGAAGCTGTTCAGAAAAAATTCGTGCGTATGGCACTAAGGCATCTTCCTTGGCATGACGCTACGAGGTTGCCCCCCTATGAGCACCGCTGCATGTTATTGGGGATTGAGACGTTGGAGAGAAGAAGATCTAACGCACAAATTATCTTTGTTGCGAAGGTCCTGAAAAATGAAATCGATTCTCCCGCTATTCTTGCAGAATTGAATCTCTACGCTCCAGAGAGGAATCTGCGGAGACGTCAGCTTTTGAATTTGGAGGCAAGGTATAGTCGGTACGGCCAGCATGATGCAATTAGGTTTATGTCTACGAGGTTCAACGAGGTTGCAGAACTGTTTGACTTCAACGAACCCATCAACACTTTTTTTACGTCGCCTGCGGATTCGCTAATTATTTATTGTTAATCGTCTCTAGTTGTTAATTTTATTCATTAAGACAAAAATTGTCAGATGGAATTTTTAAATATAACATAACATAACATAACATAACATAACAAACCCGTCCAACTCTGAAGAGAGTACGGGAGAGTTCCCACCTGTTCCTCGATCTGATGGTACATCTTACAAGGTACCTAGGAAAAATAGACCCGGCTTTCAAGAACAGGCCAAAAGAGTTAAGCTTTACCCAGAGGATTCGTCTGGGCTGTATGTAGTATTCCTTAGGCCCAAAAATGAAGCATTAAATTGTATGCAAATTTCACGGGATCTGGTAAAGCATTATCCGACAGTAAAGGAAATTTGGAAAGTACGCCCAAATAAATTGCGTGTTACTGCCGCAACCCTGAAACAAGCAAATGAGGTTGCTGGTTGCGAGCTTTTCACGCGAGAGTACCGCGTATACGTCCCTGCTCGCGTCGTGGAGATCGACGGTGTGGTAACAGAAGCGGGTCTAACAGTGGAAGACTAGTTAAATTTCGGCTTTGGCCGTTTTAAAGACGCCTCCTTAAAAAAAGTGAAAATGCTAGACGGACAACAACGAAGGTGTCAAAAAAGATACCCTATCGGACTCGTTTCGTGTGACTTTCGCCGAGTCTGCCTCGCCTAGCTATATCGACGTGAGCAGGGTTCGTCTACCTGTTAGACTTTTTGTACCGCAGGTCATGCATTGCCTTAATTGCAAGCAGTTGGAACACACGGCCTCCAACTGCGGCAATGAGGCACGCTGTGGAAAGTGTGCGCAGAGTCATGAGGAGGAAGCCTGTAATAGGGAGATTGAAAAATGTCTCTATTGTGGGGGAACGCCTCATGATCTTTCGACATGTCCCGCGTACAAACTGCGGAGTGACAAGATCAAGCGGACTTTGAAGAAGCGTTCAAGAGGCACCTTTGCAGAAATTCACAAAATGACCGCTCCTACTGCCCCATTCTCATCGAACCCCGTATGACGGATTTTCACTCGACGAGTCTGATTCTGACGATTCACTTGAGGGACCAGTTTTGTCGAACCTGGGAGGTCTAGGAAAAGAAAAAATCTTTCTTCTCCGCGACTCCTCAGGAAAGAACCGAGGATATCGCCAAATGAAATGTTAGATACTCAGAAATCCAGAAGTGGTGTACAAAACCCGAAGTGAACTCCTCCAGGGTTATTGAAATCGAATTATGGAAAGGAGTTTCCACCACTTCCAGGAACACAAAAAACCCAAATGTTTCCTCCTTTTTATCTACGATTCAGCCAGAATCTGCACTACTGAATTTCTCAGATATAGCGGACTGGATATTCAAAACTTTCAACATCACTGATCCTCTTAAAAGTCTTCTACTGGCATTCTTACCGACAGTTAGAAATGTCATTTTGAAGCAGTTGACAGCAAAATAGCCCCTCTTTTCAACAATCGTATCCTTCGATGGCTAATTTTCCGGTTGAAGTTAAGGATTCAATCAATGTCTTACAGTGGAATTGCAGAAGTATTATCCCCAAAATGGATTGCTTCAAAGTACTGATTAAAGATTTTAAATGTGATGCATTTTCTCTTTGTGAAACATGGCTCACTTCGAATGTTGATCTCAACTTCCATGATTTTATTATTATTCGCCTTGATCGAGACATCCCTTACGGAGGAGTACTTCTAGGGATTAGGAAGTGCTATTCTTTCTATCGTATTAACCTCCCCTCGATTCCAGGCATCGAAGTCGTTGCATGTCAAATGACAATACAAGATAAAGAGTTTTGTATTGCCTTAATATATATTCCTCCCAGAGCACAGCACATTCCTCCCCAGCACAAAATCGTTTCATGACTGTGTATTTCAATCACATGTCCCAATGTATAAATCTTTCTTTGTATATCCAAAATCGTGTCAACTTATCCAATACCTCTGATTCTACTGTATTTTTCGATAAATCCGTGAAGGAAGAAACTCGTGGAATCCCGGATCACTTACACGTGCAGCAGCTCCTATAAGCTCGACAATCCTGCTTCTGTTTACGTCGCAGAATTAGCTGCAATTCAGTATACCCTTGGGATTATCGAAACAATGCCCACGGACCATTACTTCATCTTTACGGACAGTCTCAGCTCTATTGAGGCTCTCCGATCGATGAAGGATGGGAAGCACTCTCCGTATTTCCTGGGGAAAATATGGGAACATTTGAGTGCTTTATCCGCAAAGTCAACCTAGATTACCTTAGCATGGGTACCTTCTCATTGTTCCGGGCAATGAGAGGGCTGATTCTCTGGTTAAGGTGGGCTCAATAAACGGTGATATTTACGAAAGGCCCATTGCTTATGATGATTTTTTTGGAATTTTTCGTCAGAAGAAAACCAAAAACAGATAGTAACTGTCTTGAGATTGGAAAAAAGTATAGATTTAATATTAGTTGTGGCTCGTAGTCGGCCGCGAGAATAAAAAATGGTCTTTAAATATTAGGGGTCTTCACATCGTGCTCGTAAACAAATACCCAGCCGTAAAAAAAAACTCACCTCCATTGACGAGTAATGGAAGATAAACAGTTTACGGCTGGGTATTCGTATACGAGCTCGATGTGAAGACCCCTATTAAGTTAGTAAGTAAGACACATATGTGTATTTGGCTCCGTTAAACATTAGATTGTATTGTGCCGTCCCGCATAATCAATAACCATAAAACCTGCCTAACAACTAGTTCGGGTTATAGTTCCGACTGTATGGGGTATCGTTAAACCATATGGATTATCATCCGTTTATGGTTATTGATTTTGCGGGGTATCAAATAAACGTCTTGGAAAAAACTGTACAATAAATAATGAAAATTTTGCGAACAAAATCCGAGATCCCACATTTTCGAAAATACTAGTTTCTACGTTTGAGAGTTTTTGCTCGATAACGTAGATCCAGAGGCTCGTTTTATTCGACAATAAAAAAAATCATGTTATAAATATGTAAAAATGGTAGTTTTGAGTTTTCAGAATAAATACATTTATGTCGCTTTTTACGTGGCTTTTCTTACGCGGGTTTTTACGCGTCTTTTTTTTACGCGGATTCCGGAATTTACGCGGTTTTTTTTGCGGCACGTATTCCCCGCGTAAAAAGCGACTTTAGTGTATACAATTTTAGATTAGTTTTTTTCAATAACTGTTTCTGTTAATTTTTTAATGTACCCAAGTTATATTCAATAACATTTATATAATTTCTATCTTCTGGATGTCAAGACAAGAAGGTTTGGCATTTCAGGCGAATTTTTTGGCAGGATTCCTCGTACATTCATGTACAACGTGCCTGGATTACTGTTTGATCTAGATCGCTCAATTTTGAAAGTGAAATTCTTTTTGCTACTCAAGTTCAAGTCTAAGCAATTTTGTGTTTTTAGATCAGTTGTAAGGATCGTTTAATTGTTTGGGTCATGCATAAAAAGGTTTAAGTCACTTATTTCACACGCATACACATACACATTCATTCTAGAACATGATTCATGATCTTCTTCTTCTTTTATATAAAAATGGAATTCCGTAACGCTTGATCTTATTGATACTATTCCCTCAGTCTCTGAGGTGTACAGAACTCATCATCATTTTGAATCGTTCTAAATCAAGAATAATAAGCGGTGACATGTAGGGTTTTTAACATTAAAATGTTCGCTGATGTTCAGAAAAGACATTTGAGAAAAAATAACAGGTATCTAATTACTAAAACTTGAGATATTATTCACAAAACTACGTAAAATATGCAAAATTATGACTTTCTGTGCTAAATTTGCCTCTAAATCAAAATTCAAAGCGATGATATAGGATTCTTTTTTCACTAAAATGTTTGTTAATGTTCAGGGAAGACATTCGAGGAAAAATAACTGGTATCTGATTATTAAAACTTGAGATATTATTCACAAAACTACGTAAAACGTGCAAAATTATGACTTTTTATGCTTTATTCGTCTCCAAATTAAAATTCAAAGCGATGACATGTGATTCTTTTTTCATTAAAATGTTTGTTGATGTTTAAGAAAGACATTTGAGAAAAAATAATAGGTATCTAGTTACTAAAACTTGAGATATTATTCACAAAACTACGTAAAATATGCAAAATTATGACTTTCTGTGCTAAATTTGCCTCTAAATCAAAATTCAAAGCGATGACATATGATTCTTTTTTTCACTAAAATGTTTGTTAATGTTCAGGGAAGACATTCGAGGAAAAATAACTGGTATCTGATTATTAAAACTTGAGATATTATTCACAAAACTACGTGAAACGTGCAAAATTATGACTTTTTATGCTTTATTCGTCTCCAAATCAAAATACAAAGCGATGTCATGTGATTCTTTTTTCATTAAAATGTTCGTTGATGTTTAAGAAAGACATTTGAGAAAAAATAACAGGTATCTAATTACTAAAACTTGAGATATTATTTACAAAACTTCGTAAAATATGCAAAATTATGACTTTCTGTGCTAAATTTGCCTCTAAATCAAAATTCAAAGCGATGACATATGATTCTTTTTTCACTAAAATGTTTGTTAATGTTCAGGGAAGACATTCGACGAAAAATAACTGGTATCTGGTTATTAAAACTTGAGATATTATTCATAAAACTACGTAAAACGTGCAAAATTATGACTTTAAGCTTCTTTCGACTCCAAATTAAAATTCAAAGCGATGACATGTGATTCTTTTTTCATTAAAATGTTTGTTGATGTTTGAGAAAGACATTTGAGAGAAAATAATAGGTATCCAATTACTAAAACTTGAGATATTATTCACAAAACTACGTAAAATATGCAAAATTATGACTTTCTGTGCTAAATTTGCCTCTAAATCAAAATTCAAAGCGATGACATATGATTCTTTTTTCACTAAAATTTTTGTTAATGTTCAGGGAAGACATTCGAGGAAAAATAACTGGTATCTGATTATTAAAACTTGAGATATTATTCACAAAACTACGTGAAACGTGCAAAATTATGACTTTTTATACTTAATTCGTCTCCAAATCAAAATACAAAGCGATGTCATGTGATTCTATTTTCATTGAAATGTTCGTTGATGTTTGAGAAAAAATAACAGGTATCTAATTACTAAAACTTGAGATATTATTCACGAAACTACGTAAAACATGCAAAATTATGACTTTCTGTGCTGAATTTGCCTCTAAATCAAAATTCAAAGCGTTGACATGTGATTCTTTTTTCACTAACATGTTTTTTAATGTTCAGGAGAGCCATTTGAGGAAAAATAATTAGTATCTGATCACTAAAACTTGAGATATTATTCACAAAACTACGTAAACATGCGAAATTATGACTTTTTTTACCTAATTCGTCTCCAAATCAAAATTCAAAGCAATGATATGTGATTCTTTTTTCATTAAAGTGTTCGTTGATGTTTAAGAAAGACATTTGAGAAAAAATAACAGGTATCTGTTTGGTAATCAAACTCGAGATATACTTCACAAAACTACGTGAAACATGCAAAATCATGACTTTTATGCTGAATTTGCCTTTAAATCAATCGAAGCAGTAATCTGTGATTTTTACTATAATAAAATGTTCATTGTGTTATGGAAACATATTTTAGGGAAAAATAATAGGTATCTGATCATTTAAAATTTAAATATTTTCCACAAAACCACATGAAAAATGCAAAACCATATTTTTTTAGGCTCAATTTGTCTCTAAATCAATTCAAGGCGATGACATGTGATTAAGAAATAATAGTTATCTGATAACCGAAAATAGAGATATTATTCACAAAACTAAGTAGAACATGCAATATCATGAATATTTTGGCTCAATTTGTCTTTAAATCCAAATTCAAAGCTATGATATATGATTTTGTTCCTTTAAAATGACGTTTGAGTAAAAATAACAGATGTTTGATTCCTGAAAATTGAGATATTATTCACAACACTACGTTGAACGAGCAAATCCATGAATATTTGAACTCAATTTGCCTCTAAATCGAAATTCAAAGCTATGATATGTAATTGTTCTTCATTGAAATGTTTGTTAATGTTCAGGAAAGACATTTGAGGAAAAATAATAGGTATCTTATTGCTAAAAGTTAAGATATTACTTGAAAAATTACATATTTTGAAGATGATTTTCTGCATACAGAAAAACACATTGATTTACTCATTTTGAAATTTATATATATTATACACATGATACATGCAAAATTTTGACTTTTTAGCATGAGCTTATTTCGCCTGTAATTTTTTTTTTCAATAAAATGTTCGTCGTTCCTTCAACATCTGCAAATATTTTCTTGCAGAAGAACTTATGTTTTAATTTGGTGCGAGTGTAGCAGAAAACAATTACATTTCTGATGTTTTCGTAGTTTTGTGAATAGTATCACATTACGGGATTCGAAAAACTTTTTTACTTTTTCTAAAACGAGATTTTGGGACATTTGGCTGGAAGAAAGGCCCCATTTCATTGGTTTAATCTTTTTTATATTTCTACGTAGTTATGTGGATTAAAACGTTAACTTCTACGTTAGTCGCCGGGAACGTTCAGCTAGTATAAAATAAAAATGATTGAATTTGAATAGTTACAGAAACATTCATTCATCGTCTTCCATATCATTTTCAACGTAAAGGAGTTTCACGACCGCTTTTTTTTGTTTTACGGGTATCAGTCGAATCGAAGTTTGTTCTTAAACTGTCAAAAAGGGGTCAGATATAACCAACATACCGTTCAATACATCTTGCCTGGTTCAATTCTGCTGGACTTTTGGCTGTACGCTTCACGAATTTGTTTATTTATTTATTTATTTATTTATTTATTTATTTATTTACATATGCTCGGCCACCAGCACAACTAGAGCTATTTGGGCTTCACGAATTTATTAAAATGTGATGTCGTCATAGAAAGCTGCCGCGAAACGCATGATTTATACTTCAAAACATGCTGTACCAAACATCAAATAACTTTTGAAGCGGCAGAAAGCGGCAGCTAAAGTTGGGTTTTTTTGAAAAGCTGAGACTGGCATCTTCAAATTTGAGAAGAATAGATGGTACTCGCTGGTAAATCAATTTTTCAAATGTTTGAAATTTGTGAAAAATTGGGTTTTTTATCTGTGTGAAACGTTGTGCTCAAACGTGGTATAGTAGTATATACATACTTAGCTATCCTAATTTTTTCCCTTTAATTTAACTCATATTGGAGAGATTTCATGCATAATATCATTATTATTTGGGAGCTCCTGCATTTTGTAGGTTGGTGAAGATGATTCAAATATATTCTTTTTGGTTTTATCAATTGTTAAACCCCAACTTCTCCTACCTCACGATGTACTAGAACATGCGAATTCTTTACAATCTATGCTTGATTCTTGGTCTGTAGGCAATCTAGTTTCTGCAAAATATCGATTTCGAACCTAATTCCGGAAAAAAAATTGTAGGTTTTGTCTGAGCTTTTGTATGAGGCTGCCCCAGTGTGCGGCGATGGACAGCAATGAGCACACCACCACCGGTCCTTTTCTGGTTGTTGATACGGTTGCGGTCGCAGCAAAAGCCCTCATACTCAGAGCCGAAAAAACCTCCCAACACAGACAAACAGACGTGCCACTCGATGACGATTTCGTCGACCAGAAAAACAACGATAATTTTGAAATTTTGCTTAGTGAGCAATAATGCCGCTAGTGTCGCTATAAGCAAGCGTGCACATTCATTATCAAAGACAAAAACCATCAGTAATGCCGCTTGTGTTGATCTAAGGGGAGACAACTGGGTATAGATTTACATCCACTTTGGGAACCACTCGCTGATTGGTTGAAATTGAAAACCCCGAGTGCGTTAAAATTTATCATCAGGCTTGCTGGGAGTGTTGCTGAACAACATTGTTCGTTGTTTTGCTTTATGTTTTTTAATGATGTCACCCGTTATAATCTAAAATAATTTCAAGTGAACATTAAAAAAAAGTACAAATACGGGCGTAGTAAGAGATCCGACTTGGATCTTCACTAATATCAATCTAAAAGATGCAAAAGTGCACAAGGAGTTATGACGGTTTTGCGTGAAGCATAAGAACAGCATACCGCTGCTCAATGTCGAGAGTAAATAGTGTAGTGTGAGCTTAGTTCTACTTTTGAAACCGTTCTGGATTAAGTTTAGAACATACCTGTTGAGGTATATTGTTTGTGCGGAGAGTACAATTAAGATGATCAATGAATGAATCATAACCATTGATGGATGACACGTTCGATTTTGAGTATATTAAAGATGCAGACTCTCCGGTAACCCTCAGACGGTAAATTATCGCCTGCAGGAGGAATTGTGCATAATGGTGATAAAAGCATTAAAAACATTCAAGTATTTTCCAAGTGAATGGCATCACTTACGAAAAATTCAATAGGGATCATCGCGGTGGATGAGGAAGAAGAGTAAGAAGCCAGATGTCGCCCCTTAGGTGTTGATTTAAGCAAGCGTGCACACCCATTAGCAAAGACAAAAACCGTTTCACGAAAATGAGTTAGTAGGCAATTAGCTCACATGGTGACGCATGAGTGTAGCATTTCGAATAGGGACGACGATTTTTCAGGATTTTTGTTTGAAGAGGTACGCCTGTTTGTCTGTTTTCCCAAAGTAAAGAATTTTGTTATAAATTCTGTAGATTTGACATGATATCGCTGCGAACAGTTCATAAATTTGGGTGTTATGGTCCGATATTTATATTTATGATTATTTTGCTTTTTTTTTTTATTTACAATTAACCCACGTGTCAGTTGGTTAAATAGCCTTACCGAAATGATACTTCTAACAGCCCCCTACTGGCAGGGCGTTTTGTATGCTCTAAAATGAACTTTGATCTTGCCCCGCGGAACAGCAAACACAAAGTTTTGTTCTATACAGCGCAAATTCGCGAGAAAGTAATCGCACCAAGCGGATAATAGTCAACCCCGCAGGGCGGCCGTTAGTTTCCTGGCCCCATAAATCGCAATGAGCTCTATTGCGCTTTCCGCTTTGTTTGGCTGCGGGTTACCGCCTCACCATAACAAATGCTGGCGTTGTTCCTCATGTTGTTCCCGTTAGGTATTTACCGTGGTAATTTATGTTTCTCACGCTGCATATACGTGAAGCACTGGGAGGAGGAGGCATCGAAAAAAAACGCGCACCAAGACAACGGAAGCACGTGTTGCATCCCAAGTGGCGGTAGTGGTCGAGGTGGAGTCGGGATTATTCCCATGACAAAAGGATAAACATGCTCTGTGAACGTACCTCTCTTCCACCGTCCGACCAAGGTTTTGCAGTGCAGTTCAGTTCCATAACTGATGGGCAAATACACACAATCTCATTGAGTGCACCGCACGTGTCCTGGTTTTGCTCCTAGTCTGTTGCTTTTTTGTTTAGACCAGCAGGTGCCGCTTTATGGTTTACAATCCCACATACGATACTGGAAGGTAATATAGCACCTTGATTTAAATGGAATCGCGCGGTAATGGTTCAAGCATGCGAGCGTATTTCAGTTCGAAGGAATGGTGTTCAATTAGCATTTTCAGTGCCTTGCCATAAAGTGCGTGTCGGAGAACTTAATTTGTCCAATGGGTGCCAGACAAGGAATGGAATGTTTTTAGTTCGATACGAAGAGAAAATTTTCACGTCATAATTCTATTATACAACTGATTGCTATCATCTTTTGTTTAGTGGTCGTAGCACTGGGCTTGTAATTATTCTAGTCAATAACTACTAGGGAATCGTTATATGAAAAAAAACGAAACTTGATAGAGAGAGCCAGAACCAAGTTTTTTTAGTTTTAGTTGGGGCTCCAAACAATCCTAAATTTATCGGAAGTCGGTTGGTTTTGTCTCCGCTTGGCGCATTGCATTTCAAATTTATATGGAGATTTTTATGGAAAAAACAACTTTTTTGCATTTTGCATTCTAAAGAGCTGAAAATGGCTCAAACCATAGGTTTCATAACTTCAAATGGTAGGTTTTTTGATGCCCAACAACTTGGCCGAAGACACTAAAGAGCTAGGGTGTCCCAAAAAATACTAGAGCTGTTCAAAGTTGATTATGTCGAAATTTATGTTGCAAATCATTTTTTCTCCCAACACTGCCAGTGTAGCGGCGTCAGCCAGATTTCCATCAGAAGTAACCTCTGAATAGGGATACCATCCGTCCTGATTTAGCAGGACATGTCCTGATTTTGAAGTCCTATTTGGGCGTCCTGATTTATTTTTTATATTTTAGCATTTGTCCTGATTTTTTTGAGATATTTGACTTTGTTGTGTGGCAATAAGCAGAATTTTTCAGAATTGCTCAATAAGTGTTTTCGATTTCAGGTCGCAACGCTCACTGCGATCGAAATTTTTTATTGGTTGAATCTCACTAGAGTAATAAAAAGAATCTCTCACGCGTTGACCGTTACCATTAAGCATCTGGCATTTGTTAAGTTTAAGTTGAAACAGTTCACGTGTGTTGAATTTTTAACGTATCTACTAATGCGTAATAATTCAAAGTGGTTTGATGAAAGTGGATCGTCAGAGATACACTCAGATTTTTACTAGGTATTTTTCTACACGGATTTTCGAATTAACCTTTTTTTCCACGCGGATTTATAAATCGAAGGATTTTCAAATTACGCGTTTTTATACTCGTTTTTTTTATTAACTCGTTTTTCCGCAAGGTACGTAACCCCGCGTAAAAAAAATTGAGCAAATCAAATATTACGAGTTATTTTTGCTCATATTTCGAAGAATAGAACAACTTAGACAAATTTGTTCCCAGAAAAGGTGTCCTGATTTCTAACTTCGACCAGATGGTATCCCTAAGTCTGAAACACGTTGTAGATTATACCTACGACTAGAATATTGACCTCAATTTATTTACTTGATCCAACTGAGTGTATAAACTCGTTACGACAGGTAACTTTTGATGGGAATCCTACTGACGCCGGTACATTGGTAATTATTTATTTATTTATTATTTATTTATTTATTCTTTATTTATTTATTATTTATTATCTATTTTCATCTGACCATATTGGTCTTCATGAAAGTTAGGATGGGAAAAGCCTTTTGAGGCCATCCTCATGGAGGCATAAAAACCCCATCATCTTTTGTTAAGAATACATTTACAATTTTAAACATTTACAATATTACGCATTTACAATTTGTCAATAATAAAACGACAAACATTACGAACTAACATTAAATTCAACAAAATACATTGGGTTGCCCCGAGTCAGCATATAAAACATTGTTCCTAATATTATTCTATATGGTCAATTAAAAAATATTAGACATAGTCACTTTTCGTAGGAATTTGTTCGACGGTTCACCGAATTCGAAGATCTCTTCAACTGAAGTGAATGCTCGAACACATGCAGTGACAGGTTCATTGTAACCGAACATTGTGCGATGCACTCTGGGTTGTAGCAATCCAGCGGACCTTAATGAGCGTTGCGGAGCGCAAATTCAGCAAAGATAGGGTTCTCGGTGAGTCAATTTCGCCATTCAATAACTTGGCCACGAATCCGGCTTGCTAGATTCTCCTGCGTCGTTCAAGCGTGTCAAGGCCAATAAGGCGACACCGCTCGGAATACGGTGGTAGGTTAGCGGGATCACGCCAGGGAAGATTTCTCAATGCTAAGCGGATAAATCTTTTTTGTACTCGTTCAATCCTCAGAGTCCAACTAAGCTGATAAGGAGACCAAATCAAACACGCATTTTCTAATATTGGTCTCACGAGTGAACAGTATAACGCCTTCAAACAGTATGGATCATTAAAATCACGTCCTATTTTACCAATGAAGACGAGTTGTCGAGTTGCCTTAGAAATGATAAATGAGCGGTTCAGATTAAAGTTGAGCTTGGCATCGAGCAAAACACCAAGGTCGTTTACTTGATCCACTCTTTCGATCACATGACCATCAATCTTATAGTCGAACAGGACAGGATTCGCAATACGATGGAATGTCATGGACTGACATTTCGCAATACTAACTATGAGCCAGTTTCTGCGGCACCAACTTATAAAATATCCAACAGTCTTTGTAACTCACGACAATCATCAATGGTCCGCACAGCCAAATACAGCTTCAGATCATCAGCATACACCAGCTTACATCCAGCACTCAATAGCAATGTCACATCGTTCAAATAAAGTAAGAAAAGGAGCGGCCCCATATTACTACCTTGTGGTATTCCAGATGTATTGGAGAACGTGGAGGATAAACAGGAGCTCAACATCACGCGTAGTGTCCGACCACATAAGTAGGATCTTAGCCAACCAACAAATTGTTGCGACGCACCAAGTCTCAAAAGCTTTCGTAAAAGTATGCGGTGATCAATTCGGTCAAAAGCTGCCTTTAAATCTGTGTATATGACGTCAATCTGGGCCTTTTGCTCCATGTGCGATATGCAAGTCGTAGTGAAGTCCAAAAGATTTGTGGTAACAGAACGTCCCGGCATAAACCCGTGTTGGTCGCTAGAAATGTAGTTTTTCGTACAAGATAAGATTCTCGAGCTAACTACAATTTCAAACAATTTAGACGAGGCAGAAAGACTGGTAATGGCCCGATAATTCCTGATGTTACGCCGATCTCCACTTTTGAATACAGGAAACATGGGCGACTGCTTCCAAATCTGCGGGAATTTTCCTTGCTCAAATGATCGGTTGAAAATGCGAGATAAGGGTTCAGCTAAAACGGTTGCACAACGGGTATAAACTACTGCTGGGATTCCATCGGGCCCCACGGAAAAAGAAGTTTTAAGTCTTTTCGCAGCTTCCAGTATCATGTCCGCAGTAATTTCAAATGTACTTAGATCAACTATGTTTAGCGGTACATCTGCCAAGCAATCTCAGCATCCGATTCGGAAGCAGTGCTGTCGGCGAAAACAGAAGCGAAAAATTTAGCAAACAACTCACATGAATCCAGGGAACATGTTGCTTCTGTTCCATCGAGGTAAACATTAGAAGGAATTACCGAACACTTTCGCTTCGAATTTACGAAGTTCCAGAACTGTTTAGGGTTTCGACGGAGATCAGTTTGTACCCGCATTACATGGGTTTTGTATAAGCTGGCGTTCAATCGACGAAAATCTGTACTTGCTCGTTTAAAATTACTTTTTGTCTCGTTTGTTTTAATGTTTCGGTATTTACGCTGCCAAGCATTACGTATGCGCTTCAGTGCACGTAGCCGCGAAGTAGCCCATGGAGGGGAAGCTAGCTTATTAACTGTCGGTAAATTTTGCCTCAGCAACTGGCATAATGTTTCACTAAACGAGTTAGCTAGATCATCAACATCAATTACTCCGTAAAGATTCTCCCAGTCGAAACTTTGTAAGTACTCTGTAAGAGCCGTGAAGTCAATTTTGCGGTAATTCAAAGCTCTAGTGCTGTCCGCTGACGATTCCGGTGTCGTCATTTTGGATATAATTGGCAACGATATAACTAGCGGAGGATGATGCAGGTCAACGGGAACAAGTGGGGCAACACAAACATCGACGACACAAGTTTGCTCGGAAGAACAAAAAATAAGGTCGAGCATGCGGTCGAGATGGTTTAATTGCTGGTTCACTTGGCGCAGATTTAAAAAGTCCATGCCATCAATCAACGCAGCACTAGCAGCAGACAATTGAGAAGAATTGGTGTGCGTTTCACTCTCCTGTGTCCGTAATGTTGGCAGAAAAAAAGATTTTCTGCATTTAAATCGACATACTCAACTGTAAACAGCTATTGCTCTTCTTAGGGACATTTTAGCTCTTCAGTGTCT